>NW_020838013.1:3865900-4015422 GCF_003676395.1 Aethalodelphis obliquidens | reverse complement strand
AAAAAAAAAAAAAAAAAAAAAAAGGATAGGGACCCACATAATAGAATATTTTTAAAAGAAAAAAAGACTTAGGAAGTATGTTGAGAAGTTGACATTTAGGCTAGGAATCTGTGGTATTTAAGAAAATTAAACATATTAAATATACAAATACCATTCTTTACAGTTTGAAGGAATTTAAGTTGCAGATGGGTATGATTATTTAAAGGAGTCCAATGTAGCCAACCAGAGTTTATCAAAGAAAAGGTAAAGATAATAACTCTTATCTTACTAGATTCATAGATAGAACAATAAACGTTGTAAAGTTAAAGCCTTAAGGAAAGCTAGGCTTTAAGTATGTTACTTTAATACAATTGAATAGTAACTGTATTAGTTTCCTGTGGCTGCCGTGACAGATCACCAAAAACCTGGGTGGCTTAAAACAACAGAAAGTTATTCTCTCACAGTTCTGGAGGCTAGAAGTCCAAATTAGTAGCACTGGGCTGAAATCAACGTGTCAGCAGGGCCTTGTGCCCTCCAGAGACTCTAAGAGATAAACTGTCCCTGCCAGCTAGCTTCTGGTGGCCGCTGGCATCCCTAGGCTTGTGGCCACGTCACTCTAGTCTCCAAGGTCAACATCATTAAACTTCTTTCCGGACTTCCCTGGCGGTCCAGTGGTTAAGACTCCATGCTTCCACTGCAGGGGACACAAGTTCATCCCTGGTTGGGGAATTAAGATCCTGTATGCCCCGTGGTGCTGGGGGTTGTGGGGGGGACCTCCTGGGCCTTCTTCTTGTAAGAATACCTGTGCTTGCATTTAGGGCCCATCGAGGTAATCCAGGATAATCTCATCTAAAAATCTGTAACTCAATCATATCTGCCAAGACCCTTTTTCCCAGATAAGGTAAAATTTACAGCTTCCAGAGATTAGGACCTGATAATTTGTGTGTGGTAGGGGAGGCATTATGAGCCTATCACAGTAACTTTAAAAAAAGAAGTAATCACAGTCTCTTCAGGTGCACCAATACCACTAACATGCATCATAGACACAGTGACAGGATTCTCTCCTGCTGAAATTTTTAGCGGTATTATTAGGCAATTAGACCAAGGGAACCCAGAGCACTTTGCTCTTGGCCTTAAAGCTCAGCCCTCTCTCTGTTATGGTGCTTTCCATCACCAGGGTTTTTAGGTATAATCTCCTCTCTCTCTCTCTCTCTCTCTGTCTCTGGCTAAGATACCTCAAGTCCTTTTTGGAAGTAGGTGACATATATGTATTTAAATTAGAGGGGAAGATGTTGGGGGCTGGAGGATAGTCCTGACTCTACTCCTAAAACACATAGCTCCAGTATTTTTGTTGTTGTTTTTTTTGTTTTGTTCTTTGGCCGTGACCCGCAGCTTGGGGGATCTTAGTTCCCCAACCAGGGAATGAACTTGTGCCCTCTGAAGTGGAAGCCTGGAGTCTTAACCACTGGACCACCAGGGAAGTCCCTAACTAGTTTTTTTTTTTTTTTGGCCGCGTTGGGTCTTCATTGCTGCCCACCGGCTTTCTCTGGTTGAGGTGAGCGGGGGCTACTCTTGGTTGCGGTGCGTGGGCTTCTCATTACAGTGGCTTCTCTTGTTGCAGAGCATGGGCTGTAGGCATGCGGGCTTCAGTAGTTGTGGCACACGGGCTCAGTAGTTGTGGCCCATGGACTTAGTCGCTCCTCAGCATGTGGGATCTTCCCAGACCAGGGCTCGAACCTGTGTCCCCTGCATTGGCAGGCGGATTCTTAACCACTGCGTCACCAGGGAAGTCCCCCTAACCAGTTTTAAAACATGAGACTAGTAGTTCTCAAACTTTAGTTTGCCTCAAAATCACCTACAAGCCTTTTTTTTTAAATTTTTTTATTGGAGTACACTTGATTTACAATGTTGCATTAGTTTCTGCTGTACAGCAAAGTGAATCAGTTATACATATACATATATCCACTCTTTTTTATTCTTTTCCCATATAGGTCATGACAGAGCACTGAGTAGAGTTCCCTGTGCTATACAGTAGGTCCTTATTAGTTTTCTATTTTATATATAGTAGTGTGTATATGTCAATCCCAACCTCCCAGTTTATCCCTCCCCACCCCGCCAAAGGCTTTTAAAACAGATTCCTAGGCTTCACTCACCAAGTGTCTGATTCAGTAAGTCTGGAGTGAAGCTCCAGAATTTGCATTTCAAACATTTCCAGGTGTTGCTCAAGCCTCTGGTCAGGGATGACAAGGGCCCCCACTTGAGAGCCACTGGTAGTGGTAAAGCAGAGAAGACAGAGGAGGAACAGAGAGAAGGGTTTTCAGAAGCCAGACTTTCACTTACCTTCGCATAATGGCCCCCACCTCTTCCAAGGACCCCACCTGTGGCCAGGAGTCCTTGAGCCGAGGCTCTGCCACGGCTCTGAAGAGTGACTCCAACTGGGCCCCTCTACCAGGATTCAGCTGGGGAGATCTCCCGCTTGGGAAAAAGGAGCAGCTCTACAAACCCACAATGTGGAACCCCAGGCAGAACTGAGAATGCAATGCCGGAAGGTGAAAACCCAGGGGGAAGAGGGCAGAAGAGATAGGAGGTTTCCAAGACATGGATTATGAGGCTGGGCACTGGCAGCCACTGAGAAAGCAGCTGCGGCAGAGGAAAGATGCTAAAGGGCAGCTGAGAGAACAGGGGGCAAAAGAAAGTATCTGGGTTCCCTGAGACACAGTGCAAAAATCCTTGGAGTTACACATGATTTTGAGCAATTTGTGGAACAGTTTTTTTTTCTTTTTCTTTTTTTGGCTGAGCCGCACGGCTTGTGGGATCTTAGTTCCCCAACCAGAGATCGAACCCCTGCCCCCCGCAGTGGAAGCACCAAGTCTTAACCACCGGACCACCAGGGAAGTCCCTGAAAACTTCTACTTATGGCAAATGACTCTTGCTTTCCATACTTTACACTGAGAACCAATATAGACTTAGAACCAGACCACCTGGGTCTGAATCTAGACTTGGCCAAGTAACTAGCTGTGTGATCTTGGGCAAGTTACATAATCACCCTGTGTTCCACTTTTCTCATCTGTGACATAGGATAATAACAGAACCTACTGGGAATTCCCTGGCAGTCCAGTAGTTAGGACTCGAGCTTTCACTGCCAACTAAGATCCCACGAGCCACGTGGCGTGGCCAAGAAAAAAATAAAAACAAAAACAGAACCTACCTTGTAGTATTGTCATGAGGATTCAATGAATTACTGCACGTGAAGTGTTCAGAATAGAGTCTGGCACTTAATCATCATTATACAGGTGTTAGCTAATATGATTAAATTTTCCTTTTTTTTCCTTTTGTGGTACGCGGGCCTCTCACTGTTCTGGCCTCTCCTGTTGCGGAGCACAGGCTCCGGAAGCGCAAGCTCAGTGGCCATGGCTCCCGGGCCCAGCCGCTCTGCGGCGTGTGGGATCTTCCCGGGCCAGGGCACAAACCCGTGTCCCCTGAATCGGCAGGTGGACTCTCAACTACTGCGCCACCAGGGAAGCCCTAAATTTTCCTTTTTAAGTAAGTTTAAAAGTGAATTAATTTAAAGAATAGTATTTGGTAAATGGTAGTACAGATGGTTGGTGGACATGGCAGAAGTTGAGAGAGAACATGAAAATGCCTGAATTTGGCAAAGATTTTCCACCTGTGCTCCCTGAAGCCCCAGGGTTTTTGGGAAGCTTAGTCAGAGCTAAGCATCTTTGGCTGTAGTTCCACTTCTGCTTTACAGATAGGGTTTCAAGGTATTTGAACAGTGTTCTGTGATTTAAAAACGAAGTTTGAAAACCACACGGCTAAGAGTTTAGAAGAGAGAAAAGTTAATGGGGATACTGATCCCTTAGGAGTAGAAAAAGAGTGGCAGGGGATGGTGAGCGGTTTAGCCATAAATGGGTTAAATCCAGCTAGAATTCCAGAATGAAGGTGAGAGGAGGTCAGGAGTTGGCTGTGAGCAGAGTCCAAGGGGAGTTCCTGCAATGATTCTGAGGTGGAGAAACACAGTCCGGGCCCCAGGCTTAAAAGGACTTGGTTCCCCAGGAACCAGGGGGAGCTGGAAAGCAACCAGCATAGGTTTGGCGAGAAAAGAGCAGGGCTAGAGGCAGAGCCAGCAGTCTTGAGAGGGAAACAGACAGGGCCCAGGGAATGGGAGCAGAGCCAGGTGCCTCAAGCCAAGGCCAGCTGGCTGTTAATCCACCCACCTTGCTCCAAGCAGGCAGTGTAAGGGGCAAAGTTTGCACTCTGCCAGCCTACCATGTCACAAAAGCAGCTTCGTCATGGATGAGCAAGCATGACACAGTCCAGTGGGGGCAGGGGGCACAACAGATGATTGCGAAGCCCCAGAATTCCCGGCCCCAATTCCCCAAGGAATTCGATGTCCTTGGACATCGGCCATCCCTGTGAGAGGGGAGCCTGGCTGGGTCTGCCTCCAGGGGCCGCATTTGGCCTCAGAATCACAGGCCCTGCTCCCTTAACTTACCCTGTGCCAGGCCCTGTGCCAAACACTTTATTTACTCGATTAATTAAGAGTCTTTTACTTGCGAGTAAGGAAATCAACTCAAGCCACATTAACTTTTTTTAGAAAGTGGGTGATGATGCATTGGTGGGGGGATGGTCTCTTGACTCCCAGATCAGGAGGTCGCTGGCCTCAGGAAAGGCCCAAAGTGCAGACTCTGGAGCATCTGGCATCCTCCTGCGACTCTTAGGTTCTCCCTGTGCATCTGCCTCATTCTTCCTCCTCAGCCGATGGGCTTTTTCTGATACTCGGTCCATAATGCAGGGAGAAGAGGCCCACCCACAGCTCCCATATTCCCATGTTACAGATCCAACCCCAGGGAGAAACTAAAGCTGGATCCACTTTGATTTCTCTGGGAAAGCAAGGCCCTGTGTGGGTCAGGTGTCCATTTTGGTTCCAACTGGCCATAGTGAAGGGAGGGGGACAGGCCACAAACAGAAATATGTCTGCTATGGTCCTTCACTCTGACCCTGAGGAGAAGGATACAGCCCTCAGGAACTGGTTGGCTTTGAATCCAGTTTTCTTTGCCTCTAAAGCCAAGAGGTGGCCCTCGACAGGGAGGACAGAGGCAGAGGGACTGTGGTTATTAAGCCCATTAAGGGACAACAGGACATGGACAAAACACCAAGTTCCATATGAAAATAAAACTTTAATTTGCCAAGGGAAGATCACAGCAACCCCTACACACCCCACACACTAGTGCTCCTAGGACTGGGTGAGCAGGGCCTCCCTCTGGAAGTGCTCAGCAGGGAGGACAGTGACAGACGCGAGGCTGAGGCTGTGCTCAGAGGTGGGCGGGGGGACTGGCGGGCTGCTTTCGCCCGTCGCCAGCGATGGGCCGGCCTCGCTCCTCCCAGATGGTGAGCCCGTCGCAGGAGCAGATCTGCTTGGGGTTCTGGAAAAGGCCAGCAGAGCGTGCGATGATGCCACAGGCCAACCTGCGGAAGAGCAGTGGGGTTGAGATGAGAACTTGCCTGGCCCCTCCCGGTCTCCGCGGGCACTGCGGGCAGAGCACTCACCCCTCTCCTGAGTTCCCTGTGATCCTGGACAAGGGATGGCCACCCCGGCCCAGGTCGTCTTCTCCCTCATCGACGACCAGGCTTCGGCCAATCACATCACACACCTTTGAGGGGAGACAAAGACCTCAGACAGTGGACCTGTTAGGAAAGGTCCCCACCTTCTTTTCCACCTCACCTTCAGCCTCTCATCCTCTATCCTGAAGACGGCTCGGCCATCAGCTTCAGCGTGGATGTTCCCTAGGTCTCCACGGTGCTGCAATGAGACCCGGGGGGGAAAGGGCACGTGGGACATGGCTGCTAACTTCTGGCTTCCCAGTATCTGGGTCCCCTTCCTCAAAGTACCAGTGTCCTCCTATGGGTCCAGTCTGGTAGGATGAAGGGACGGCCCAGGACACAAGGAAGGAAACTGGACTCTCTCTCCCTGGAACTAAAATCCTGGGCACGCTGAATGACAGCACGCTGAAAACGGCCAGTGACTCCCTCCCTAGGAAGTCATGTCACTAGACCAGGCTGCTTCTCCTACAAGGCTGCTGCCCAGTCTGCATCCAAGCCTCAGAATCTAGCCTGGTTCCTGCTCTTTTCCAAGCCCACTTCTCCAGCCTCCCGATGACTCTGTGAGCCCCTGGTAGTCTGCAGTTCCCCTGGGCTTAAGTTGGCCAAGCTTGGCTTCTTGACCATCAGAGGCAGCCAGCATCCCTTCCCTGACGTCCGGCCTCCAGGAAAAGAAGAAACACAGGGGCAAAGGGCGTCTCCTGCCCCCAACACCTGGTTCTGCCCACCTTCTCCCTTGAAGGTAATAAAAATGTCCTGGGACTTCCCTGCTGGTCCAGTGGCTAAGACTCTGCGCTCCCAATGCAGGAGGCCCGGGTTTGATCCCTGGTCAGGGAACTAGATCCTGCATGTTGCAGCTAAAGATCCCGCATGCCACAACTAAAAAGATCCTGCACACCGCAACTAAAGAGATCCCGCACGCCCCACCTAAGACCCAGTGCAGCCAAATAAATAAATAAATATATATATTTAAAAATGTCCTAACACAGCTACTGAGCTCCGCCTACATCAGATACCCTCTGCCAGGCAGGGTGGGAGGTGATGGTGTATATGTGGTCAACACCCCTCAAGGGGTTCAGAGCATGGTGAGGAGACAGACATGGAACAGACTAGTGATTACAAAACATAGGGTTAGCACAATAGTGAGTGTGTTTCCTGGTGACAAGGCCCTACTGATGAGTCCCAGAGACCCACGTCTGTCTGTGCAAATAAATTGCCCCCAACCTGACACTTGGGCAGAAGTAAGAGCCTGAGCCAACATGGGCTGGTACACATGGCCTTGCCGCAAAGCAGGGTCACAAAGCATGTCACTGTGTGACGGGGCTGACGAGCAAGCAGCAAGAAGAGCCACTTCTGCTTTATCTTGTTTCCCTTTGGGATGTCTGCTGCTCACACCTGGCACTTTTTGCTGTGCCGGGTGTTGGGGCCTTTTGCGGTAGGAAGATAAAGGCGGGGGAGGTGTTTCCAGGACTGGGCAGAGGAGCAAGCGGCCTGGTGTGTGGCTCAGAGGCACGAGCCAGCAGCAGAGGGTCAGGAGACGCAGGCTTTCTAGTCCCTCCCCTGCACACGGGTGGGTGGAACTGGGCCAGGTGGCACTGAACGTCACACCAAGTAGCCACGTGAGATCTGTCCCCTTGGGTACTGGGGAGTTAAGAAAGGTTTCAGGCAGGGGTGTGACCTTGTCACTCCATGCTTTGGAACAATTCCTCTGATACCGTGCATGAAGGGAAAGGACTGGAGGTAGATGGGGAGAGAAGGGAAGGAAGCTTAGAAACCAGTTAGGAGATGTGCAAAGGGACAACCAGGCTTGGACATAAATCCCCACACTGAATTCACTTCTGTCTGGACAAAACCAGACGCTGAAATCCAAAAGGAACATGCCAGTCATCATGGCTCCTTGGACATGTAGCTCTTGCTCAAGTCTTCCTCTGCCTATACCGAGGGCTCGGGTACAAGACAGCAGCTGGTCCCAGCCCCTTCAGATGCCCTCCCCGGGAGGGGCCCAGGCCGAGGCACGGGTCACGAGGGGGTCTTCTGCCCTTCAGAAACTCCACTTCCTAAGAGGCATAGGGCTGCCAGTTCCCAGACCTCCTTCTTGCCGGTTCAAGCCTCCAGGGCTTTGTCTACGGGGCGTCCCCTGTTGAGCCTCCATTCCCACTCTCCCTTCTTCACCTGCCTGATTCCTGCTCAGCACCTTTCAAGGCTTCAATGAGGAAGACTGCCTCTAAGATGCACCCCCTGGATTCACACCCTGTGTGCTCCACCACAAGGGTGGGCTGGACCTGGCGTCACCTCCAAGCTTACGTTACAAAAGGAGCGTGGCTTCAGTCTTGGACGCCTTCTCTCTCTCACTTGCTCTGACGGCAGCCAGCTGCTGTGCTGTGCACTGGCCTAGGGAGAGGCCCACCTGGCAAAGGACTGATGTCTCTGGCCAACAGCCAGGGAGGCCCTGAGGCCGGCCAACAGCAACATGAGCTCGTGTGGAAGTCGGTCCTCCCCACATCGAGCCTTGAGAGACCCGAAGACAGAGGTCCCCAGCTAAGCTATACCCGAATTCCTACCCCAGAGAAACTGTGAGATGACAAATGCTTGTTGTTTGTTTTAAACCTGGGAGTTCCCTGGTGGTCCAGTGGTTAGGACTTGGCGCTTTCACTGCTGTGGGTTCGATCCCTGGTTGGGGAGCTAATATCTGCACAAGCCGAGCAGCTTGGCCAAAAAAAAACCCAAAGGGCTTCCCTGGTGGCGCAGTGGTTGAGAGTCCGCCTGCCGATGCAGGGGACACGGGTTCGTGCCCCGGTCCGGGAAGATCCCACATGCCACAGAGCAGCTGGGCCCGTGAGCCATGGCTGCTGAGCCTGCGCGTCCAGAGCCTGTGCTCCACAACGGGAGAGGCCACAACAGTGAGAGGCCCGCGTACCGCAAAAAAAACAAAAAACAAAAAAACAAAAAACCCTAAGTTTGGAGTAATTTGACTCTCGGCAATAGATAACTGACACACAGAACGCAAGTATGACACTATGCAATGGACCCAGGGGGCGGGGGGCGAGGAGTAAAAACTTTGATCACTAGAAATGTGACAGAGCTGTCAAAAGTCCAAAAAAACAAAAATCACTTACATGAATTAAGAAACACACACCATGTTTTCATTTGTTTGCCCTCCCCTGCACACGGGTGGGTGGGGCTGTGTGACGGGGCTGACGAGCAAGCAGCAAGAAGAGCCACTTCTGCTTTATCTTGTTTCCCTTTGGGACGTCTGCTGCTCACACCTGGCACTTTTTGCTGTGCCGGGTGTTGGGGTCTTTTGCGGTAGGAAGATTAAGGAGCGGGAGGCGTTTCCAGGACTGGGCGGAGGAGCAAGCGGCCTGGTGTGTGGCTCAGAGGCTGATCCCCTCTGAATCCCTGAGGAGGGGAACACATAGCCCCGCAGGCGGAGGAGACGGAATCAGGTGTGTGTGGACAGGGCGTCAGGAAACATCCCATCACTGAGAGAGGAGGCCGTCCTCCTGGCACGACATCCAGGACAAAATGTCAGCTTGGTGTTAAAACGTCTTTAATGCCTCTCTGACATTCACTAATCACCCTGACAACGGTAAAGCAGGCCGTAGTCCCTGGCAGGACCCTAATGACACGTTTTAGGTCTGCACTGATGTACCTTCACAATGATCCTCCTCTTGGGGCTAGAAGTACTGGTTTCTTATTTTCTGTGGCCATATCAAGTTTCTTGTTAAAAATAAATCTACCTTAATTACATGAATGATGTCTTGATTTTCTTCAAAATAATGGTGGAGAAGGGTCGGGGGGTAGATGAAGCAGGACTGGCCACGAGTTGGTAACTGGGTGACAGGGACATGGGGGTTCGGGACTCTAGTTTCTCCACTTTTAGAACTTGTTTGAAACCTTCAGTGATAGATTAAAATGTTAAAAATAACTAAATTTACCTAAGGGGAAAAAAATCAATTTAAATAAAAACATTGAGTAACTAACAGAACAAGTAGTACTCAGATAAGGCAAGAATCATTAAGGCAGCATGTGACTCACTGCTGATGGGGAAACAATTCTCTGGTGTAAAATTAAACTCCAGGGCCAGGAGCTGCAGCGTCAGGGACAGCGTTTTGTTTTTTTTTTTGTTTTTTTTTTTTGGCCACACCATGAGGCATGCGGAACTTCCCCAATGAAGGATCGAACCCATGTCCTCCGCAGTGGAAGTGAGGAGTCTTAACCACTGGACCACCAGAGAAGTTCTGGGATGGCCTTTCTAGTTTAGGTAAAACCTTTAACTTCCACACCATCACCTTCTCCAGGAAGCTTTCTCCCATTGCATGTGCCCCTCGGGCTGGGTCAGGAGCTTGCTCTGGGCTCCCAGGGCCTCCGGCAGGCTCCTGCAAGGATTCTCTCACTGCACTGCAACCAAGGAGTTCTCAGTGTCTCCCTCACCAGACTGTGAGTCTTAGGGAGCAGGCCTTCAACACAGAAAGTGTCAATAAATGTTTCTAAATGGAACCAAAAAAGTGAGGGAAAAAGACCCCAACAAAAAGGAATCATACTTTCAGGCCCCAAGAGCTGCGTGCCCTGCCTCTGAGACCTTGGGTTCTCTCTCAGCCTAAAAAGAATACTTACCTGGTCGGGGAATTCCCTGGTGGCCTAGTGGTTAGGATTCTGGGCTTTCACTTACCCGGTCAGAGTCCTGGGGACCCCCATGAGACATTCCATCAGGGTTAAAGTGGTCCCCACAGCTAAGAAGGAAAGATAGCAGGTGGGCAGTGAAACAATAGCTCACAGGCCAGGTGATCCATCCTCTTACTTTACATTTGTTTCATTTATTCATTCACTCACTTATTCATTCATCCACTCATTCAACACACAGGCCCACTCTGTGCCAGGCTCTGAGTTGAGGGCACTAAGAAGAATCAGTCATGGGACCTGCCCTCAATAAGCTTCCAGGCGAGACACAGATGAGTAAACAACTAATGGCATGACAGCATGACAAACACCATGACATGGAGACCTGACTCTCCCGTGTCCAGGAGTCACCTTCCATCTCGGAGGCAGTAAGGTGGCTATGAGCAGGAGTGTCTAGGTCAGATTTTGGTTCAAATCCCCACTCTACCATTTACATGCTCTAGGGTCTTTGACAAGTCATTTAACCTTTTTAAGTCTCAGTTTTCTCATCTGTAGACTGGGCCTTTGTGTATATGCCTCCCAGGGTACTTGTGAGGATCAAACGTGAAAGAGTGTGTAAAAAGCTGAACACAGCCCCCTGCACTTATGTGGGTGCACAACTGGGGCAATAAGGATGCTACAGGGATGTTACAGAGGACTCACCTGTTGCAGTTCTTTGTGAGGTCTCCGAACTCATGGACGTGCAGTCCGTGCAGCCCAGGCTGCAGGCCGTCAATGGTCCCCTCGATGAGGCAGCGCTCAGGGGTCAGCTGTAGGAAGTGCACCACTCCCTGCACAGGGCCAGGCCCCCCGAGAATGGCCACTGCTGCCCCCAGATTCTCTGTAAGGTATTAAACACCAGGGCTGGCTCGTCACCTCACCCAGCCCCACCCATTTATCAACTTGGAAATGACGTGGAGAGAGCCCCCATAACTTCGCGGGGTCCCTAAAGCCACGCCAACCCGAGCCCCCAAAGGCCATGGTTGGATCTGTACCACACCCAGGCCACCTCCCTCCCAGAGAGGCCAAGGCCAAGGTTACTCACGGAACAGGCCACTGCCCATGCCCTTGAGTACCGCCTGCCTCCCAGTGCCTTCTAGAAGGGCCTGCACCTCCTGGCTGGGCAGGGTGGTCTGTACCAGGACCATCTGGTTCTCCAACTGCACCTCCACACTCTGGACACCTGGGAGAAGACAGGAGACAGTGGGCAGCAGAGGGCTGGCACCCCTGTGCTGGGAGCAGGGAAGAGAGAATCAGGGGGCCATTCCCCATCCCCATCTTAACCAACCTTCCTATGGCTGGAGGCAAGCTCTGAAGCTGCCTTCTAGCTGTGTAAGGCCCTTAACCTCTCTGAGTTTGTTTCTTTATGAATAAAGTGGGGATAATGCCATCTTGCCCCCAGGAGTGTTGTGAATTCTTATTTCATGCGAGGCATTATTTATAACTTTTTTTTTTTTTTTTTGTGCGGTACGCGGGCCTCTCACTGTTGTGGCCTCTCCCGTCGCGGAGCACAGGCTCCGGACGTGCAGGCTCAGTGGCCACGGCTCACGGGCCCAGCCGCTCCGCGGCATGTGGGATCTTCCCGGACCGGGGCACGAACCCATGTCCCCTGCATCGGCAGGCGGACTCTCAACCACTGCGCCACCTGGGAAGCCCCTCTTTATAACTTCTGAAACACAGATAGTTCTTTTAAAAATGTTTCAGCACAACATTGTAAATCAACTATACTTCAATTTTTAAAAATTAAACAATAAAAAAAAAGTTTGTATAAAAGTGGGCTATCAATAGCCACATTACTCATGATAGTCAAAAGGTGAAAACAGCCCCAAAGCCCATCAAATGATGAGTGGATAAACAAAACGTGTACCCATGCAATGGAATACTATTCAGCCATAAAAAGGCATTCAGCACTGATACATGCTACAATGTGGATGACCCTTAAAAACATTATGCTAAGTAAAAGCCAGTCACAAAGAGCACATATTAGATGATGTCATTCTGGATGAAATACCCAGAAGAGGTAAATCTATAGAGACAGAAAGTAGATTAGTGGGTAGGGGAGTAGGAGGGTGATAGCTGAAAGGTACAATTTTCTTCATAAGGTGATGAAATAGAAAACTGATAGTGGTAATGGTTGCACAACTCTGTGAATATACTAAAAACCACTGAACTGTATACTTTAATGGATGAATTTTATGATATATGAATATTTCAATAAAGCTGGCACACATAAAAAAGAGGGGGCTATCACCACTGTCCTGAAAGCTAACATTTACTGAACATGCACTGTGGGCTTTTTCGTACTTTACCTGTATTAATGCAGTAACCCTGTGAGTTGGGCACTATTATCCCCACTTTACAGATGAGAAAACTGAGGCATAGAGAAGTTAAGCAACTTGCTCCAAGTCACGTTGTAGTGAATGGTAGGACTGGAACTCATCCCAGGCAGCCTAGCTCCAGAGCCCGAGCACTTCACCTGAATACTGCTCACCCTGAGAAGCAGCTCCAGCCTCCAGGCTGGCTTGGCGCCCCCTCCTCCATCCTCCTGTGGCAGTTCCCACTTCTCCTATGTAACTCATGCTGCACCGATTACAATCCTCTGTGTGGGCAGGAGCTCTGTGTGGTCCACAAGGGTCAGGTTCAAAAGTCAGAGGGTCTCAACTGCCCTCCAAATCCCTGAAGCCACCCTGGTGTATACACAACCTGCGGGACGATTCTGACACATGCTCAGTTTTGAGGGCCATCGAGCCACCTCAAAGAAGGACGAGAAGGGGCTTCTCTTTCATTCAGATGTTCAGGGCTCATAAGCCTTTTAAGAGAACTCTTGAATCCTGAGCCAGAGCACAGGGGATGGCTGGGAACTCTGAGGGATGATCTCACCTGTGGAGCTTATAACCATTCTGCTCTGATCTTAGTAAGTGTGTCTGTTGCTCTGGCAGGGTAGAGCCCATGGGAGCCGGGAGCCCTGGGCAGCCCAGAAGACAGGTTAAGCGAGGCATGTCCCTCTGCTGAGCCAATGCTGTGTGAACTGAAGGCTGCACTGACTGTCTGCATTCCCTTCATCCTTGGTTCCCCCACCCACCACCACCCCCGCCCTGTATTCGTTCAACAAATGTGTGCTGGGCCTGGAGGAGGCCAGGGTCAGGGAAAGCACCAGTCCTAGTCCGCAGGGAGCTCATGGGCTGTGGGAGAGTCAAGACTACACCTGGATTAACCATCAGGCAGAGATGGGAATAACAGTCCCTGAGGCACACACAAGGAGCCTCAGCTGTTCAGATTCCTTCCAACTCGAGGCAAAACGGGGAGATGGTACTGGGAGGAGGTAGCACCCAAGAGGCAGGACTGTTTGGCCTGGGGTTACAAAGGGTCCCACGGTCTTGCTTCTACAGATCCCCTGCCCCATCGGTGACACTGTTGGGGGAGGGGCCGAATTTGTAAACAGAAATCAGACAGACACACCCATCTCCTCCCGGCAAGTACCGGGCAATTCTGCCAGAAGAAAACCCCCCAAATAACCCAACTGCCTGTCACTTAACACAATGTCTCATCCTGGGCCACCTAGCGTGAAGCCTTGGAGCTCCAGGTCCACCCAGAGGTGCCTCTGGATGCCACAGTGGTAGGGAGGACGGCAGGGAACTCTGAGCCTCTAGGGAATGCCAAGAGCTGTGTGCTCAGCTTTACACACATCAGGACAGCGATACTGTCCTCCTCTGGCAAGTGAAGAAATGAGGCTGGAGGGCTTCTCAACTGGCTCGAGATCGCAAAGCTCAGAAGGCAGCCTGTCCAACTCCAGAGCTGATGCTTGGTCCCCTTGCCCCACAGGAAGAAGGACTGGGCCCCAAAGGATTGATTGTCTGAGGCTCCCAGAGCTTAAGTAAGCATGCAGTGTGAGGGATTCACTTGCCTATTCATTCATTTAACAAATGTACACTAAGTGCCTATCACGCGCCCCGTTCCAGGCAGTAGGGACGCAGCAGGGAACAAGTCAGGTGATGTCTCTGCCCCATCAAGCAGCATGTGTTCCAGCACAGGAATATGGATATCAAACACATGCACAGGGAGATTCAGATAGGGCAAAGTGTGCTCAGTGAAACAGGTACCGGGGAACAACCGGGGCATGAGCCACTTAGGCTGGTGAAGGAAAGTTTCTCTGAGCCTTTAAGCAAAGGCCTGAATGTAGTCAGGGAAGAGCATTCCAGCAGAGGGTACAGTTTGGGCAAAGACCCTGAGGCAGGAACAACAGCTACGTGTTCTAGGAAGAGAAAGGCCCAGTGGCTGGAGCTGGAGTAAAGAGAATGATAAGATACAAAGTTGTAAGTGGAGACCAATGAAACAAAGCCCTGCAGGCAACAGGAAAGAATCTGGAATTTAATTTTAATGCAAGGGGAGGCCATTGGCAGAGGCCACAGAGTACAGTGGTTGAGGGTGTGGGCTCTGGAGTTGAAATTCTGAGTCTGCCACCTACTAGCTGTGTGGCCTTAGCTTACTCAACCTTTGTTTTCTTTTCAGTTTCTTCCTCTACAAATGGAGATAACAATACGACCTACTTCAGCAGGCTACTGAAGGCCTAAACGAGTTATCTCACATAGAGCACTTAGAACAGTGCCTGGCCTATGGGAAGCTCTTAAATATTAGGACTTTCACAGGATTTTAAGCAGAGCAGCGACAACATCTGATGTATGATTTAAAAAATCATTCTTAGCAATTTCCTGGCGGTCCGGTGGTTAGGCTTTCACTGCCAAGGGTGCAGGTTCGACCAGCGGGTTGGGGAACTAAGATCCCACGAGCCACGCGGTGCAGCCAAAAAATAAAATAATTGAAAATAAAAAAGGAAAAAAATCACTCTGGTTTCTATGTGAAGAACCTATCGAAAAGGGCAACAGAGAGCCCAAAGATGAGGTTCTCGTGTGGGTTGTGGTGAGGTGAGGTGGTCTGGTTTGGTGTGAAGCCCAAAGTACAGAAAAAGAGTTTTAGACACAGCAGACAAGACTTTCTGATGGACTGGCTTTGGCACAGGTAGGTTGCTGCTCTGGGGTCTCCTAAGAAGAGCTGCTTCTCTGCACCGAAAGTGGGAGGGCCCCAGTGGGAAGCTCCTTGTGACTGCAATTCCCAAAACTTTGACCTGAGTCTGAACCAAGAAGGCTGGCTCCCCAGCTGAGCAGCAGTTCGGTTTGGCTGGTGTGGAGTGTGGCCTGGCCAGTAGTACCTGTTTAGCTCAGAGCCCAGAGAGGGAGAAAAGATAAGGCCGTAGGGGACTCTAGGGTGGGTGATAAGAGTTCAAGGAAGTGAGCCTTGGGCTGGGAGGTCCTCCCACTTACCCCTAGGAGGAGAGCAGAGCCTTCTTCCCCAAAGCCCAGGCCTCCTGGAGAGGGCAAATCACCCGATCACTCTTTCTGTCTCCCTCTCTGCAACTGGGAAGCCAGCCCATGAGAAAGCCAAGCTGCTTCCAGTTACCCAGACCAGAAAATGTAGTCACCAGAAGTCTTTATCTGGTCTCTAAGAAACTGCAGAGGGCTAAAAACTGCCCTATGTCCAACAGAAGTCCAGCTGTCTGCTCTCCCAGTAAGAATGTTTTACAGGAGGTAGAGTCCAACAGCTTTGGAAAGCTTTGGTCAGAACACTCCACTCTCAGTGGAATGGCTCAGTTTTCTCAGACACTCACCCCTCATTCCCAAACACATAGTCAAAGCAAACCCAGCTTTAGGATCTGTCCCCCTCTGCAAACATGGCACTGGAAGCCAGCACCAAGCGCTCTGGGGGCTGAGGGCAGGTGCTGCCCGGCCGCTGCGCACCAGCCCCGCTCTGCTCTCTATGCATAAGATTCATGGGCAAACATGAATGGCTAACAAAGTGAAATGGTGTTGGAACAGTGGGAATCAACAATTTTGCACAGGACGCTTTGGGAGATGTTGTTTACTGTAGTCTGCCTGAAGTTGGGACAAAACTGAACCAACAAGAGCAGTTTGGTGCTTTGGAAAGTGTGAGAGCTGCTAGTGAACTCTAGTCTCCTCTATCAGGAGAAGTAACTGAAATGAATGAAGCTCTTGCAGAAAATCCAGGACTTGTCCACAAATGTTATGAAGATGGTTGGCTGATCGAGATGACATTGAGGAACACCTCAGAACTAGATGAACTAATGGGTGAGGAAGCATATGAGAAATACATAAAATCTATTGAGGAGTGAAAATGGAACCCCTAAATAAGCCAGTTTGAACAACTTAAAAAAGATCAGGGACTTCCCTGGCGGTCCAGTGGTTAAGACCCTGCGCTTCCACTGCAGGGGGCACAGGTTCGATACCTGGTGGGGGAACTAAGATCCCACATGACGCACGGTGCAGCCAAAAAAAAAAAAAAAAGTTTTGTCCCCTCATGCCTCTGCCCAACCAGCTTACCACCTATAAGCCCTGCCTCTCATAATTCCTAAGATTTAGTGGGCTCTCACTACATGCCAAAGACCTTTCTAAAGTGCTTTTACATGTATTAACTAATTTACTCTTCACAATGAACCTCTGGGGTAGCTTCCATTACCTTGCCCATTTAAACACTGAAGAAACAGACACAAAAAGTAACATGCACGAGGTCTTAGTGCCATTAAGTGGCAAAGGGGGGATTTGAACCCAAACAGTCTGACTCTAGAGCACATACCCCGAAGACCTAGGACACACTGCTGCCTTATACAGAGCCAAGTGCCACCAATGTCCCAGTTTCAGAAGCCATCACATGGCAGCTCCTCCAAGAACTGCTCTTCCCAGCGCAATGCTTGTGTGCTCATGTTACCTGAGGGCAGAGGCTGTGCCTGAAACATTTGTGAACACTTTTCCCTAAAAAGCCCCCAGTGTCTGGTCTATACCTGAATGACTGGATAAACATTTGACAGAATCAAAGACAGGCAGTTCCCATGGCCATGCTGGTGGCTCTGCCTTCTCAGATCTTTCCGATTGTGCCTGGTCACCTCCAGACCGGCTAGCTGGCTTTTAAGAATCAGGGCCGGACTTCCCTGATGGCGCAGTAGTTAAGAATCTGCCTGCCAATGCAGGGGACATGGGTTCAATCCTTGGTCCGGGAAGATCCCACATGCCGCAGAGCAACTAAGCCTGTGCGCCACAACTACTGAGCCCACGTGCCACAACTACTGAAGCCCGCGCCCTAGAGCCCGTGCTCCGCAACAAGAAAAGCCACGGCAATAAGCCCGCGCACCTCCCCCGCTCGCTGCAACTAGAGAAAGTGCAGCAATGAAGACCTAAAGCAGCCAAAATAAAAAAAAAAAGAATCAGGGCCGCCTAAGATGGAACATGGCTAGGGCTGCTGTTTGCTTTGTCAAGATTATTTTGTTTCTCAAGCAAGAACTGCCTGTATTCCAGGGAAAACCCCTGTAGGGGGGGACTACGCTCTGCCTCCCTCCTCACCCTCCAGGCACTGGAGGTTTAAGACACCAGAAGGGCAGGCAGAGCCAGTAGAAGAATCCGGCAGGGCAGGCCTGAGACCTGCACTCTAGACTCCGCCTCTGGGTCCCTGTGTGACTCTGAGAACGTTCCTTCCTCTCTCCAGGTCTCAATTTCTGCATCTGTAAATGGGAGTAGGGTTGGTCTAAGAGATTTGCCTGCCCCTCCCAGAGGCCTCCTGACTGCGCACTGAAAAGTTAATCTGGTTAAGCAGGTTCTTACCTGCTATCCCTTGCAGGGACGTGCGCACCGCGTCCACGCAGCTCTGACAGGTCATCTGCACCGCGAACTCCAGCTGCAAGGACGGGCCGATGAGAGCTAGGGAACCTTCTTGCGTGACCCTGTTTCACTACCTTCCCTGCGACCACCCCCAAAGGCCTGGAGTAACGCCCCACGTGACCCCTCCTCAAGCGCCTTCATTATCACTCACGATCATTCCAAGAGCAACACCCCTCAACATTAACGCCAAGGGCCCTGCTACTCTCACATTCCAGCCTGGATCCCAGGCCCCAACCCAGGTGTACGCTCCTTCCCCCATTCTCAAGTTAACGATCACCCCAGGGGCCGAAGCTCTCGCCCCTGCGAGGCTCCCACACGAGGCCTCGACCCTCACCGTGCAGGTAGTCCCGCGGTCCCCCGAGTCCGATGCCATCCCGAACGCAGTCACCACCGGAGGACTCGAACTGTCCAGGTCCTGTGGCGCCAACCCTGAGACGCGTCGGGAGAGGCGGAGCCCCGGAAGCCACTCCTTGCCCCGCCTCCCGCTGCGAGCGCACGCAAGGCTCTGCATCCCACCCACCCACGTCCACGCTGTAGCGGGCAAGGGCTGCGCAGGCGCACTTGGGCCATCCGGCCCCTCGTTGCCTTAGTAACCGCCGGCGCCGCCGGCGCCGCCAGCGCCGCCTGGTCTAAGATGGAGCCGTATAAGCCCGAGTTCCAGCGGTTTTACCACCGGTTGCTGCGTCCGCTGTCGCTCTTCCCCCGCACGACGACGCGCACAGAGTCTCAGAAGCGCCTCTCGCAGGAGGTCCTGATGCTGCTGCCCCTACCGGTCTCACGACTGACGGTGGCGTCGCTCTGCCGCCAGGTAGCGGAGCGGCTGGCCAACAGCGGGCTGGAGGCGCGCGCGCCTCGCAAGGTACGACTCCGTTTCACCGAGGTCATCCTGGATGAGCTAAAGTGCAGCTGGCAGGAGCCCCCCACCGAACCTGGTCTGAGCTACTTGAACAATCAGAGGCTGCGGGAGCGGCTCCTGGTCTACGTGCTGCTCAGCAGCGAGCAGCTCTTCGTACGCTACCTGCACCTTCAGAAGATCATGTCGACCCCCGCAGCTGTCTTCACCGAATCAGCCACGCTCACCCGGTTGGCCGCCAGCCTCGCCAGGGACTGCACAGTCTTCCTTACCGGTCCCGAGGTCTACCGTGGCCTGCTCGCCGACTTCCGCGCCCTGCTGAAGGAAGGGCAGGTCCAAGTCTGCGTGTCCAGACTGCGCCCCCTCGGCCCCACTGCGGCTTTCAGGCTCTGCCCTATCCCGTGGCATCACAGCACTGGCTTTGCCCAAGTGCCATATTCCAACCTCAGCCTGAACTACCTCATCCAACTCAGCCGCCCGCGAGAGCTTGTCAGTGAGCCTGAACCGGACCCAGTGAAGGAATGGAAGTCCATTCCCCAGCTGAAGAAGAAGAAGCCTCTCCGCTGGCTGTCCACCATGCAAAAGGGGAGAGAAAGCAACTTCAGTTCACAGATTGCCTCACTGCCTGGGTCCTCTGTGGCTACCCCCAACCAGGTTCCCCCCACCTCCCACTTGCCCCTCTCCTCCCAGCTCCAGAGGGGCCAGTCCATGCCCTCTCTGCGTGAGGGCTGGAAACTAGCAGATGAGTTGGGCCTTCCTCCATTCTCTCCTCGCCCCTTAACCCCACTGGTCCTGGTTGCAGAGAGCAAACCAGAGCTGGCAGGGGACACTGTGGCTGAGGACCTGAAGCAGAGGATGAAGAACATGCAATTGGGGTGGTCTCACTACTCACCGCTGGACTCGGGCCTGCCCCCACTCTTGGGGGCCCTGACCTACCGCCCAGCTGCAGCACATCACATGGAAGAGCTGCAGAGAATGTTGAAGGGCCTTGAGGAGAAGGAAGCCTCAGAGCAGTGGAGCCCCCAGTCCCCCAGATCCCATCCACTTGAACCACAGCCAGTGACTGTTACTTTGAAGCTAAGAAATCAGGTGGTCCAGGCAGCTGCTGTACAGGTCTCAGCAAGAAACTTTTTGGATTCCTTCCACGTTGAGGGGGCCGGAGTCCTATACAACCACCTGGCTGGTGAACTGGAACCCAAACTTATCGAGGAAATGGATACTGATTGCACTTTGGGCAGTAGCATCAGGGAGGTGTACAAGGAGCTGATGAGCCATGTCTCTAAGGACCACTTCTCTTTTGACCAGGGGCCCCTGGTTGAGCCTGCAGCCAATAAAGACTGGTCGGCCTTCCTATCCTCAGCCTTTCTACGCCAAGAAAAACAGCATCGTTTCATCAACACCAAGCTGGCTGGACTTTCTTCCCTGAGAGCTAACACTTTACAGTCCAACCCTGATAAGACGTCCTCCTTCACATCACTCCAAGCACGTAAAAGCTGGGAGAAGTGGTCAAACAAGGCCTCATGGCTGAACTGGTGGAAAACGACTTTGTCTGTGGGTGACTACTTCAAGTACCTCACCACCCAGGAGACAGACTTCCTCCATGTCATCTTCCAAATGTATGAAGAGGAGGTTCCTGTGGAGATCGTGGCCCCTGTCAGAGAGTCCCGAAAGATTCAGCACCCACCTCCCTTGCTAGAAGACGACGAGCCAGACTTTGTGCCGGGAGAGTGGGATTGGGACACGGTGCTGGAGCACAGGCTGGGAACTGAGAACAACAGCCTCCTGGAAGACTCTCACAAAATCCTGAGCCTACAGAAGCGTCTGGAGCAGCTGTGGTCCATGCTTGAGGTCCCTGACAAAGACCGGCTGGACATGGCCATCAAGTACAGCTCCAATGCCCGCCTGAGGCAGCTGCCGTCACTGGTGAGTGCCTGGGAGCAGGCCTTGCAGCCCATTCAGCTGCGGGAGGTATTGCTGGGGAAACTGGAGTGGTTTGAGCGACAAGCCTCCGACCCTAACCGCTTCTTCCACAAGACTGACATGGGCCTGAGTCGCTTCCTGGAGGAGAATCAGATCCGCAACCATCTCCATAAGAGGCTCGGTCTAGTGGAGGCTCCTTTGGTTCCCCTCCTGGAGGAGATCGAGTTAGTCTTTGGTGAGCCAGTGACCTTCAAGGGGCGGCGCTACCTGGACAAGATGAAGCATGACAAAGTGGAGATGCTCTACTGGCTGCAGCAGTGGCGGCGGGTCCACCACCTGGTCTGGGCCAAGAGGGCCTCCCATCAGTCAGCCCTGTCCAGGAAGCTCAGCAGCCAGCCTTTAATAGCCCCTGGGAATACACCCATTACTCTGACCAGGCCAAGTGCCCTCAGGTCCCTCCCTCACCCCCATACACCCAGCAGCTCACCCAGACCTCTGGACTGCTTTGAAAGAAGAAATATCTGGGAGTGCGGGGTTCAGGAAAACTGTGCTTCCAACTACCAGGGGACTGAAGTTAGCACTTTATTTTGACCATGAAGTTCTCATAAAAAAATCCACAAGCCCAGTAGTCCCATTTCTGTCAAGCCATGAACAGCACAGCCAAAAACTCATGCATCAATAGAGAAGGGCAAGAGGAAATAAAGTGTGAAGGATGTAGCTTTATTAGGGTAGTCTGTGTAGGCCTCACTGGGAAGGGGAGATTTGAACGGAGGCTTGAAGGAGGGGAGGAAGTGAGCCCCATGGACATCTGGGACAACAGTGTTCCTGCCAGCTATTGGGAAGCGTAAGGCAGGTGGGTGCCTGGGGTGTTCCAGAAAAGCAAGGTGGCCAATGCAGGTGGAGCAGAGCTAAGGGGAAAGAGGGATGAGTCAGAGGGGTCGTGACAAGGTGCCAGGGGGCAGGTTAGATTATGTAAGGCCTGTAGGCCATTGTAAAAATGATTTCAGAGATAGCCTATGCATGTATGAACACACATGAATATGTTGTCTATACACATGTCTTTACACCAGCAGTAGCATGCTGTCCCCTGTTTTGCCCCTTTCTTTTTTCCCCGATGAGCTTGCCTCAAGTTCATTCCACGTCGGTACACATAGATCTGCCTTATTCTTTTTGATTGCTATCTAGTATCCCACTGGGTGTTTTTGGTTTTGGTTTTTTTTTTTTTTCGCTGTGCCACGCGGCTTGCAGGATCTTAGTCACCCAACCAGGGACTGAACCTGGGTCCCGGCAGTGAGAGCGTGGAGGCCTAACCACTGGACTGCCAGGGAATTCTCTGGGTGTATTTTTATTTTGTTTAACCAGTCTCTTATTGTTGGACATTTACAAACAAAAACAATGCTCTAAAAAAATCCTTGTTCATCTCTTTAGTATGTGCAGCTATTTCTATGGTTTAAGTTCCTGGAAGTGGAATTATATCTAAGCATAAGCACTTGTAATTTTGATAGCTATTACTGATTACCCTCCACAAAGGCTGTAACCATTTGCGTTATTGTCAGCACTGCATGATGATAATAATAATTCCCCACTCTCATCAATAGTGTTATCAAAATTTTTAATCTTTACCATCTAATAGGTGAAAAAATTGCATCTCATTTGAGTTGTGTTCTCATCTGTCTTATGAGTGAAGTTGCATCTTTTAGATATTTAAAAGCTGGGTTATTTTCTGTAAAATTCTCATGCCCTTTGCCCACTTTTCAATTGGTTTTGACTATTCTTTTTTTTTGGCTACATTGGGTCTTTGTTGCTGTGTGCGGGCTTTCTCTAGTTGTGGCTAGCGGGGGCTACTTTTCGTTGTGGTGCGCGGGCTTCTCATTTAGGTGGCTTCTCTTGTTGCCAAGCATGGGCTATAGGCATGCGGGCTTCGGTAGTTGTGGCTCGCGGGCTCTAGAGCGCGGGCTCAGTAGTTGTGGTGCACGGGCTTAGTTGTTCCGCAGCATGTGGGATCTTCTCGGACCAGGGCTCAAGCCCGTGTCCCCTGCATTGGCAGGTGGATTCTTAACCACTGCACCACCAGGGAAGTTCCTTACTATTTATTTAAATTAACACTAATCCCATTATGTGTTTACAGAGATAATATATGTTATGAAAAACAACTTTTCTTTTTAAAGTAGTGAAGAGTGGCTATTTTACTCTTTTGCAAATCTCCTGAATGTCTGGCTTAATAGGAGACAACTGGATTCTCATGTTTCTGCTGCATCTGTTGCGATATTGCACGTCATGCAGCCTCTGGAAAACACTGTACTCAGAAACAGGGAGGGTAGAAAAGGCAAATAACGTGTCAGCAGTATTATGAAAATTTTTTTTTTTTTCTTTTTTTTTTTTTTTGCGGTACGCGGGCCTCTCACTGTTGTGGCCTCTCCCGTTGCGGAGCAGAGGCTCCGGACGCGCAGGCTCAGCGGCCATGGCTCACGGGCCCAGCTTCTCCGTGGCATGTGGGATCTTCCCGGACCGGGGCACGAACCCGCGTCCCCTGCATCGGCAGGCGGACTCTCAACCACCACGCCACCAGGGAAGCCCTGAAAATGGTTTTGATATCATGAAACCCCAGAAAGGGTCTGGGGGGGCCTATGTTTTTTGAAATAGAGGAAGGGGCACAGGTGGGAGCAAAGGCAGTAGTGAGGGTGGTGTTAAGGGCTGTGAGACATGATTCGGGGGAGTGGGCAGTTGCTGGGGCAGGGGCAGTGAAAGTGGGGGAAGGGTTGGGTGACCAGCTTGTTTGCGTATAAAATGTCAAGCCAGAGGTAAAATGCGACTTGAAAAAACAATCGGCAATTCTGCAAATTGGTCATTTAGCTGCTGGACGAGCACATTGGCTTCTGGTGATCTGGCCACGCTGGGAAGCTGAGGCCCACAGAGCTGAAGTCCAGTCCTGACGGTTCACCAGTGCTGGCGGGAACTGGATCTAGGCCCAGGTGCTTCTGACTTCACTAAGCCTACAGCCCCACCCCCTTGGTCTTGGGGTTTCTGTGCCTGGCCCACCTCTTCCTTGTACTGTTGTTTATCAAACACTTTTCTTTATGTTGACTCCCTTTTTAAGAAAATTGTATTGAAGTAGAGTTGATTTACCATGTTGTGTTAATTTCTGCTGTACAGCAAAGTGACTCAGTTACACACATATATACTTCCTTTTTTATATTCTTTTCCATATGGTTTATCACAGGATATTGAATATAGTTCCCTGTGCTCTACAGTTGGACCTTGTTGTTTACCCATCCTAGATATACTAGTTTGCATCTGCTAACCCCAAACCCCCAGTCCTTCCCTCCCCGACCTTGGCAACCACAAGTCTGTCCTCTACGACTCTGAGTATATTGACTCTGTTTTGTTTTTTGGTGTTTTTTTTGCGGTACGCGGGCCTCTCACTGTTGTGGCCTCTCCCCTTGCGGAGCACAGGCTCCGGACGCGCAGGCTCAGCGGCCATGGCTCACGGGCCCAGCCGCTTCGCGGCATGTGGGATCTTCCCGGACCAGGGCATGAACCCGTGTCCCCTGCATCGGCAGGCGGACTCTCAACCACTGTGCCACCAGGGAAGCCCACTGACTCTGTTTTAAAACTTATTTTAAAAGGCAATTTTAATCACACTAGCTAATACTATATAGTGATTATTAAGTGCCAGACTCCATTCTAAACACTTTTCATGCAGTAATTCATTGAGTCCTCATGGCAATGCAGTGAGGTAGGCACCACTGTTATTTCAAGGCCCAGATGAGGAAACTGAGGCACAGAGTGGTTATGTAACTTGCCCAAGGTCACACAACTAGGAACATGGCAGAGTCTGGATTCAGACCCAGAGGTCTGACTCCAAGTACATTCTCTTAACCACTGTACTGTTTCTTATCATAAAATATAAAAAAAAACAGGTCTGCCCAGTTGAAGTCCATGGGGAGAAGCTGAATATGATCAGATTTTCGGCTTTCATCGTTACCTGTCCCCGGAGGAAATCAGGCTTTCGGACAGCCCACTTGATTCCCAGCGGTGACTCTGAGGCCCACATCATTCTTCTTTCAGGCCCAGAGCACTGAACTCCTCCCAAGTGGCAGACACTGCTTGGTGGTGGTGGTGGTGGGGATGGTGGGAAGCAGAGCCAGAGGAAACCAGAAAGAACCAGTCGCTGTCGCCGAGGAGTTTAAAGTTTAGTAGGGAAGATAATTTCAATAATATGGCAAGTGAAGGGTACGGTGGGAGCCCACAAAATGGACATTCAACAGAGCCGGGGCATAGGGGAGGGGTGATCTGGGAGAGCTTCCTGGAGGAGGCCACACTCAATTGGAGTCTAAATTCTAGAAGGTTGAGTGGGAGTCAGCAGGCACATGGTGGCAGAGGAGAAGAGGAGAGCTTTCCAAGCCCAGCGTGAGCAAAGGTACAGCAGAGGAGCATAGTGTATGGGGGAGAACTACAAGTACTTTGGCATTAATCAGCCTTGAAAAGGCTGGGAAGGGAGTGAGACTGGAGGCGGAGGCGGAGGCAGGGCCAGGTCCAGTGTGGGCCTTGTTCTGTAGGTGTTGGGAAGCCATGTATTCACCAGCAGATACCTACCGAGCACCTGCTCGGTGCCTGGGGCTGCTCCAGGTGCTGAGGACGCCACACTGCACAATACAGACAAGGACGCTTCGTGTTCTAGGGGAGGACACAACAGCCAGGCAGGTAAAACAAATGATACAGGGGGAAAAAGCCAAAATGGCAAGAGAAAATTCAGAGAAAAGCAATTTAAAATAGGGGATCGGGACTTCCCTGGTGGCACAGTGGTTAAGAATCCACCTGCCAATGCAGGGGACACGGGTTCGGGCCCTGGTCCAGGAAGATCACACGTGCCGCGGGCCGCGGAGCAACTAAGCCCATGCGCCACAACTACTGAGCCTGCGCTCTACAGCCCGTGAGCCACAACTACTGAAGCCCGCGCGCCTAGAGCTGGTGGTCCACAACAAAAGAAGGCACCGCCATGAGAAGCCCGCACACCGCAATGAAGAGTAGCCCCCGCTCGCTGCAACTAGAGAAAGCCTGTGCGCAGCAACGAAGACCCAAAGCAGCTATAAATAAATAAAAATAAATAAATTTATAAAATAGGGTATCATGGAATTCCCTGGCTGTCCAGTGGTTAGGAATCTGCGCTTCTACTGCAGGGCGCACGGATTTGATTCCTGGTCAAGCCGGGGCACGGCAAAAAAAAAAAAAAGAAAATAGGGGATCAAAAGAGGGAATATTTGAGCAAAGACTGGAAGGAGTGGAAAGAGAGCTGTGTGATACCTGGGAATGAACATTCTAGGCTGGGGCTAATGTAAGTTCAAAAGCCCTGAGACGGGTGTGTGCCTGGTGAGTCAGGAGGCCAGTGTGGCTGGAGTGGCACGGACCAGGTGGGGAATGCTTGGGAATTAGGTCAGAGAAATAAGGGGGTTTTATCAGGCTTTAGTCAGAGGAGTGACATTTGGCTGCCCCACGGGTGAGGGTTAGGAGGCTGCGGGTTGGAGGCTAGCAGACAAGGGTGGAGGCTGCCACGGTGGGAAGATGAGCCAGGACGGAGTGTTTAGGAGGCAAATTTGGCAGCGTTTGGTGAAGACTGACTGTGGGGAATGAGGGTAGAGAGTCAAGGGCACCTCCTCAGTGTCCTCCTGGGTGTCTGGCTTGGGCCTCTGGTGGAGCCCTTCATGAAACGAGAGGATGGAGGGTTTGGTGGGAGTGCAGTGGGGGGAGATGATGAGTTCAGCCCTGAAAAGGTTAAGTTTGCAAATTCCCTGGTGGTCCAGTGGTTAGGACTCCACGCTTCCACTGCAGGCTGATGGGGTTCAATCCCTGGTCCGGGAAATAAGATCCCACAAACTTCATGGCAAAAAAAAAAAAAAAAAAAAAAGTTAAGTTTGATGTGCCTGCAGGGCATCCAAGTGGAGATCCAGAGGCAAATGTTTTTTCTTAGATGGACAGAAATTTTGCTAAAGATGGAAATCTTTAAACAGCATACTTATATCCATATGTCTTATGTCACTGCTCAGATATCACAAACTAATTTTCTAGGTCAACCTGGGGCCTAAAATATGTAAAAGAATTATTTTTTTACAATTTTACCAAAGCTAAACTTTTTTTTTAAAAGCTATTATTCACTAAATACAAAGTTCACCTAATACCACTGAGTTAGGCATTGCTATGGACTAAATGTTTGTGTCCCCCCCAAAACTCATATGTGATGATGTTCGGTGGTACTTTGGGAGGTATTTAGGGTTAGATGAGATCATGAGAGTGGGGCCCCAGCCCTTATAAGAAGCAGAAGAAACCAGAGCCCCCTCTCTTTCCACCGTGGGAGGATACAGCAAGAGAGCAGCAAATGACAAACCAGGAAGAAGGCCTTCACTAGGCCCTGGTCTGCTGGCACCTTAATTTAGGACTTCCCAGCCTCCAGAACTGAGGAATAAATGTTTGTTTAAGCCTCCAGTCTGTGGTATTTTGTTACAGCAGCCTGAGCAGACAGAGACAGGCATCATCAGGTATATCCCAGCCAGGGAGTCAGAAGTCCCAGGTTTCCCCCATCAACAGAGGGGTGGATAAAGAAGATGTGGTACATACATATTGTACAATGGAATATTACTCAGCCATAAAAAAGAACAAAATAATGCCATTTGCAGCAACATGGATGGACCTAGAGATTGTCATACTGAGTGAAGTAAGTCAGACAGAGAAAGACAAATATATGATATCATTTATATGTGGTCTAAAATAAATGGTACAAATGAACTAATTTACAAAACAGAAACAGAGTCACAGATGTAGAAAGCAAACTTATGGTTACCGGGGGGAAACGGAGGGAGAGATAAATTGGGAGATTGGAATTGACATATACACACTACTATATATAAAATAGGGAATTCCCTGGCAGTCTGGTGGTTGGGACTTGGTGTTCCCACTGAAGGGGGCACAGGTTCCATCCATGGTCGGGGAAGTAAGATCCTGCCTGCCGTGTGGCCAGAAAATAAAATAAAATGAAATGAAAAATATAAAATAAAATAAAATAAATAACATAAAATAAAATCCTACTGTATAGCACAGGGAACTTCTACTCAATGCTCTGTAATGACCAATATGGGAAAAGAATCTAAAAAAGAGTGGATATATGTATATGTATAACTGATCCACTTTGCTGTACGCCTGAAACTAACACAACATTGTTAATCAACTATACTCCAATAAAAATTTTTTTAAAAAAAGGAAGAAGAGAAAATACTTGTAGAAAGAACAAAACAAACAAAAAGAAGTCCCAGATTTCCCATTCATTGTCTGTGACCTTGGGCAATGAATTCCATCTCCTTTTCACCCATTCATTTATCGCATATTCAGTGAGCTATGGCTGTGCTTAGGCACTGAGGAGAAAGCAATGAATGAGCAAAGCTGACAGGGTTTCTGCCCTCAAGAGCGAGTAGAAGTAATGGAGAGGCCTGTGGATCACCCGTGACCTTGAGCCTCCCTTCCTGCCTTGAGAGACTTAGGAGCAGGTAGGTTATGTTCAAGCCCAACCAAGCCCTGGGACCTGGGACCTGGGCTTTATGTGCCTCATTTTATTGTACTCTCATCTCGTCCCTGCAAGACATCTATATGCTTACCCTACAGATGAAGAAATGCTCAGAGAAGCAGAGCTATTCGCTGAAAGTCTTATAGTTAATAAGTGATAGATAAACATTTAGAACTTGTGCTTCCCTGGACACCATCGAGAGAGTGGAAGACACCCCACAGGATGGGAAAAGAGATTTGCAAATCACATATCCGATAAGGGAATTGTATCTAGACTATATAAAAAACTCTTACAGCTCAATAATAAAGACAAATAACCCAATTTATTCTTTTTTTTAAATTTTATTTATTTTTGGCTGCATTGGGTCTTCGTTGCTGCATGTGGGCTTTCTCTAGTTGTGCCAAGTGGGGGCTACTCTTCGTTGCGGTGTGTGGGCTTCTCATTGCAGTGGCTACTCTTGTTGTGGAGCACGGGCTCCAAGCGCACGGGCTTCAGTAGTTGTGGCTCGCGGGCTCTAGAGCACAGTCTCAGTATTTGTGGCACACAGGCTTAGTTGCTCCGCAGCATGTGGCATCTTCCCGGACAAGGGATCGAACCCGTGTCCCCTGCCTTGGCAGGTGGATTCCTAACCACGTGCCACCAGGGAAGCCCCTAGTTTCAGGTTTTAAATCGCGACACCTCATCTGACCAAACTCCCCAAAATAACAACTTGCTGGCTGATTAAGGCAGAGATTGAAGTGGGTTCCACTGAGGGAGTTATTAAAATGTCATCCTCTCCTACTTCAGGACCTTGAAGGCCTCTGGTCACTTGGAGATGACCTTTCTAAATTAAAAGGTAATTCCTATGAAGGGTGTAATATGGGGCACAGAGTAAGCACTAGCTATGCGTTATTATTATTGTTGTTGCTGTTATCGGATGATTCCTAGGAGTTATACAACAGTGAGGTGAGGTCATTCTGGGATTAGGGTGTAACAAGAATCTTCAGGGGGGCTTCCCTGGTGGCGCAGTCGTTAAGAATCCGCCTGCCAATGCAGGGGACATGGGTTCGAGCCCTGGTCTGGGAAGATCCCACATGCTGCGTAGCAATTGAGCCCGTGCGCCACAACTACTGAGCCCACGTGCCACAGCTACTGAAGACCCCGTGCTCCGCAACAAGAGAAGCCTCCACGATGAGAAGCCCGCGCACCACAACAAAGAGTAATCCCTGCTCGCTGCAACTAGAGAAAGCCCGCGCACAGCAACAAAGATCCAACATAGCCAAAAATAAATAAATAAAATAAATAAATTTATTTAAAAAAAAAAAAATCTTCAGGGGCTTTCTGAAGCTGCTGCAGCCTGAGATCTTAGCCACAAAGCAGTGAGGATATGCATCGATTTATGCATGGAGCTCTAGAGCCCTTGGGGGTGGAGGTGGGGAAGGTCAGTACACTAACCCTAGGCCTAATGATTCAGCCAGGGAGACCTGGAAGTGGACCAGAGCTGCTCACTCAAGGCTGAGAGATGTTCCCTGAGATATATTCACCTCTAGGAAAGGAGTCTGGGCTCAAGACTTTGGGCCCAGAATTTCCATCCATCCATCCATCAAATCATCGAAGAAATATTACAGTAAATCCACTAAGGGCCAAGGCAGGGTCATTTTTTGACCCTTGTTGGTCTTAGTCTGTCAGACTTTTGGGGTCCCCACCCCACATCTTCTCACATCTGATCAAATGCACCTATGTCCCACATCAAATAATATTTTGCTGTAAATTTATTTGAAAGAAATTTTATAGTTTTGCTTTTGAAATTATCTGACTTCATGTAACTTGTTTAAACTATGATTTGCTAGAAAAATGTAAAAATAAAGAAAAAACAAACAAAAAAACAGTCCAGTGGGAATAAGCAAAGTAAGGACAGGGTATGATGGATGTTGAAAGATACAGTGTTCTGAGAGAGAGGGAGGGGGCTCCCTTAGACGAGGTGGTCCTTATTCTGAAGAAATAGCATTTAGGCTGAGACAGGAGAGCTGGGAAGGAACCTGCCCCCTACAGAGCAGGGGGAGTCTCTCCAGGCAGAGGGAACAGCCAGTGCAAAGGCCCTGAACCTGGAAAGCACTTAGCTTGTGGACAGGAAGAGGGTCATTGTGGCAGGGGCTGAGTGAGGGGCACGAGATTAGTTCAGACAGGAGGGCAGGGGCCAGGTGATGCCTAGCCGTACAGGCCATGGTACGGAGTTGAGATTTTGTTCTAAGTGGAGAGTGCCAGTTAGGTTTGGCTCCCTGGGGAGCAGATTCAGAGAGGGTGATTGGCGGGCAGGAGGTCCATTAAGGAGTGCTCTCAGGATCAACACGGGTGGAAGAGAGGGGAGGGAGGCAAGACTGAGCAGAGGGAGAATTTGAGCTGCGTGCAGTCTCAATGGGCACCTCCCCTGACCCAGCAGGGAATTCTGAAGCTGAGATGACCCTTCAGATCTGTCATTAGATGCAGCTGCCTGGGGGAGTGGGCATGACTCTTCAGCCGAGGCCCTGAGGGGTTGACAGCGGAGGGCAGTGAGCCAGTAGCTGGACACCAAGTCCACCCCTGAAGAAGAATCTGGTCTGTGCGTCACAGCCCACAACCTGATCCAGTTTATGTTTAAGGAGGCCCCTCTAGCTGCTGCGTGGAGAGAATTATTGGAGGGAAGAGTGGGTCCAGCCAGGCCAGCAGTGATGGTGGTTTGGCCATGACTGATGGCTGTGGGAATACAGGTAAGTGGATGATTCTTGGAGACATTGGGAGGTGGAACCAGAGCACTTGAAGATGGATTAGATGTGAGGCATGCAGGGAAGGGAAGAATCAAGGACGCTTCAGGTCTGTGGACTGAACAACCGAGGGAACAGTGATGCCATATGCTGAGATGTGGGATTCCTGAGGGAAGTGGCTGGGTGGGAGGTGAGAGAGCAGGGAGAGAGCGCCCCTCAACTTCCTTACAGGCTCAAGACCCTGGAAGTGTCCAGGACCAAGCCTCAACAGCGCCATCGTGTGGTGGTAATAAGCCATAACAGCAGTGGACTCCAGACCTCAGTTGCCTGCAAGGTGGGGAAAGAGGTCAGACCACAGGAAATACCCTCAGAAACCAGCGCCTCTTTCGGACTAAGTAAATCGCTGCAGATTTTGGACAACTCAGAGTGGGCGGGAGATGAGGAGCCTCAAAAGAAAGAGGTAGCTAGGCAACGGAGTTTGAGGAATTATGTGAGAAAGATAAAATGGTGTTACTGTACCTGTGCCATAAAGGAATCGATCAACATAATAATAATGTTGACAGCTACCATTCAGTGAGCAGATAGGAGGAGCCGCATGATCCCTTGTAATCTACACGCATCAATACAAGGAGGCTCAGAGAGGTGAAAAGATGTGTCCCAGGTTATACAATAGTAGATGGTGGTGGAGTTAGGATTAAAACCCAGGTCAGCCTACCAATGGATCTCAATTCTGTTAGATCCAACACGCCATTTTAACAGTAAATGTTTTGCAATGCCCTCTTTACATCCCGACATCTGGATTGTGCCTGATGCATTACTGTGCACTCGGTCAATATTTGTTAAATGAATGAAAGAAAATTCATGGATAGTATCCTACCTAACGACATAATTTTTTAAATCAAGCAAAAAGAAAATGAAAGCAATTTGTGCTAAAGAAATCTGCATTTCCACATGTACATGCTCAGTCAGGATCACATCGGAAGACGTAACAAGGTGATTATTGTGAACTGGGATCACCCCAGATACTGATCTAGGCATGGTCTTTTTCTTTTCTTTTTCTAAATTAATTAATTAATTAATTTTAGCTGCGTTGGGTCTTCGTTGCTGCACGTGGGCTTTCTCTACTTGTGCTGAGCGGGGGCTACTCTTCCTTGCGGTGCGTGGGCTTCTTACTGCTGTGGCTTCTCTTGTTGCGGAGCACAGGCTCTAGGCGGCGCGGGCTTCAGTAGTTGTGGCACGTGGGCTTAGTTACTCCGCGGCACGTGAGATCTTCCCAGACCAGGGCTTAAACCCGTGTCCCCTGCCTTGGCAGGCGGATTCTTAACCACTGCGCCACCAGGGAAGTCTGAAACATGATCTTCTGAAATGGTGAATGTAAGGCCAACTGGCCCGAGGCAGGGGAACACAATCAGATTCACAGGTTGCAACAGACCGAAACTCTCCGGACCACCCAGTTCCAGAAACTGACCTGGAGACATTCCGGACCACCCAGTTCCAAGAACTGACCTGGGGACTTTGCAGCCGGCCCAGCCTTCCCCGCCTTTCGAGGGGCGGGACTAACGGTCCCCCAGGATACCCGAAAAGACCACCAAATAAGGAATACCCTGCGCCCTCCCAGATTCACCACACCCCTTTCCCTTCTTCCCCTATAAAATCTTGCCCAACCCTCGCCCGGGTGCGACTTCTCTGGCCCCTTTCTCTCGGACCAGTGAACCTCGCCCGGGAGTGCTCCCTAATAAAGCTCACTTGAAGCTTTCCTCTGTTTCGTGGTGCCGTTTGTTAAGATCTGACCTTACAGTGAATGCCCTTTGTAAAGATTTGAACTCATACAAGGAAAATTCTTCCCTGGAGTTTCATTTTAGTAGACTTCCTGGAAAATTTAGTGTATGCTATAACTGCACATAATATTACATGTTTACATATATAACAGAGTTAGGGTTCTTGGCGCAGATAATTATAAACAGGTTTTTCCTCTTACATAAATGACCAGTGGGACATTAGAAATCTGTGCAGGACACGGAACAATTCTGTTATGTGGGACTGTCCTGAACATTGAACGATGTCTAGCATCTCTGGCCCCTGTCTACTAAGGACCAGAAGAGCCCCTATCAATGGGAAAACAAAAATGCCCCTACATATTTCCAAGTTCAAATTTCCAGGGACAGTAGAGATCCCTTGAAACCTCTGGTGTATGTGAAAGCCTAGCCACCTAAGCTTTGCTTAACTGGCCTTCTCCTCTTTCCGAGCCCCCACCTCCTGTCCCCCCCCCCCCCCAAGGATCTGGGCTTTCACACTCTCACTTCTCATCCCACCCTTTAGGACTCTCTCTGCAAGTGTTTGTTTGTTTGTTGCTAGAAGACTAGAACTGAGGTAATGAATGAGGTACATTTCTATCTTATTTCTGCAAATAGGCTCAGAGAAGTAAAGTAACGTGCTCATAGCCACACAGCCAATTTGAAGTGGCTAAACCAGAATTAAAAGCTAGTCAGTCTGACTCTAAAGCCTGTGATTTTTCCCTCTTTTCTAATCCCTTCTCACTTTCTCCTACCTCTCAGTCTTCGGGAAACAAGTCTTAGGAAACTGAAGTATTTCACTTACTGGGTAAAATTTTTAGAAGTGTCCACCATTTCCAAGGGCCAGGAGGTGAGCTGGAGGGATCTGGAATAGATTCAGACCATACAGCTGTTAACTACCATTTTCATAAATCAGGTGAAATTCCCGGAAGGAAACCCTGCTGTTTGCCCTACCTTGTCCTAGAAAGGGAAGTTCCATTTGGCCAGGTCCAGGGTGTTGGGCCATCCCCTAGACATTTTCATTTCTGGGTAGCATTTGCTTCAGTGTAAATGCAGACCTTCTCAAACCCTAGTGGCAGAAGAGGGCGAAATCAACCCCTTATCCTGGAACCTAGGGATGAGCTGCAAGCAACTACCATTTCATTGAAAATTTAGGTCTTTAAAGAAGTGCTGCTGGAATTCCCTGGCAGTCCGATGGTCAGGATTCATTTGGTGCTTTCACTGCCACAGCCTGGGTTCAATCCCTGGTCAGGGAAATGAGATCCCTTAAGCCACTTGGCACGGCCAAAAAAAAAAAAACTGTAAATTTTGCACACCATCCCTAATATTTGGGGGACATTCCAATAGAAAATAAATTTAAAATAAACTTCATCTCAGTGTAGAAATTGACATATAAGGGCATACTTTTCAAACATAAATGTTTCTAAGATTCACCCACATATTCCAAGTTCCTTACCTAGACCTACTGAAGCAGAAGCCGGGACCATGCATTTTCAACTACTCCCCCATTCCTCACTCCACACCCCCTGGCCACTGGGTGACTGATCTTTTTTTTTTTTTTTTTTTTTTTTTTTTGACCGCGCGGCTTACAGGATCTTAGTTTCCAGACCAAGGATCGAACCTGTGCGCCCTGCTGTGGAAGCACAGAGTCCTAACCACCGGAGGGCCAGGGAATTCCGGTGGCTGATCTATTTAGTTCATTGAGCTTACTTGGGAGAACAATGCTCTGTTTATCCTCTGGCTTTAAATGGCACCCCTCCTGTACCCCGGGGTCTGCAGAGGCCAGTTTGAGAAGCAGAATCTCTATCTGTATTAGAACTGGATTCAAACCCTGCTTCCATCTTCACCCTTTCTACAGCTTGGGCAAGTAACTGAATCTCTTGTTGCCTTAGTTTCCTTATCTGCATCATAGCTGTTTTGTGGGGTTGTTGTGGGGTTCAGTGGGCTAATACATATGCATGTACTGAGAATGCTGAGTGCCTAGCATGTAGTTAGTGCTCATTAAATGTTAGACATTATTTTTACTGTTGTTAGTATTTTTGTGTACCGGGCTCTCTTCTGGGGAACACGCATGCAGACAGACCTCTCAGGTGGGCCCCATGATCCCCACCTCCTGGTGTTCACATCTTTGTGTAATCCTCTCCCCTCCCCTTGAGTATGGGAGAGACCTGTGACTTGCTTCTAGCCAACAGAAAACAGCAGAAGTGTGAGACTTCCCTGGTGGTCCAGTGGTTAAGAATCTGCCTGCTAATGCAGGGGACACGGGTTCAATCCCTGGTCAGGGTACTAAGATCCCACATGCCATGGGGCAACTAAGCCTGTGCACCACTACTACTGAGCCCACATGGTCTGGTGCCTGAGCACTACAACTAGAGAGCCTGTGTGCCACAACTAGAGAGAAGCCCACACTCCACAACAAGAGATCCTGGGTGCCGCAACTAAGACCCGATGCAGCCAAAAATAAATAAATAGTTAAAAAAAAAAAAAAAGGAAAGGAAAACAGCAGAGGTGATTGATACAAGTGATTACATGTGTGATTATATTAGCCAAGACTTTAATATCCTCGCTTTCCCTTACCTGCTTTGAGGAAGCAAGCAGCTGTGTTGGGAAGGTCCACATGGCAAGGAGCTGAGGGTGGCAGACAGCCATCAGCCAGCAAACAACTGAGGCCCCAGTCTGAGGTCCCACAAGGAGCTGAGTGCTGCCAACAGCCCCGTGAGCTTGGAAGCAGATCCTTCCTCAGTCCAGCCTCCAATGAGACTGCAGCCCTAGCCATTCATTTTGTGATAATGTTCCACACAGTGATAGAAAACTGATACACCACCCCTCTCTTTTCAAACTATTGGTTCCTACAATTCTCCCCTCACTCCCCTGAATCATCAATATCTCCCTTTCTATTCCATCAACTCATAAGCATACTCCAGTGTCTCCCATCTTAAAAACACGCTTTTTGGCTGTGCCCCAAGGCATGCAGGACGTTGGTTCCCCCACCAGGGATCGAACCCCGGGCTCCTGGCAGTGGAAGCATGGAGTCTCAACCACTGGACCACCAGGGAATTCCCAACTCACCACTCTTTTTTTTTTTTTGGTGGTACGCGGGCCTCTCACTGATGCAGCCTTTCCCGTTGCGGAGCACAGGCTCCGGACGCGCAGGCTCAGCGGCCATGGCTCATGGGCCCAGCCGCTCCGCGGCATGTGGGATCTTCCCGGACCGGGGCACGAACCCGTGTCCCCTGCATCGGCAGGCGGACTCTCAACCACTGCGCCACCAGGGAAGCCCCCAACTCACCACTCTTAATGAGGTCCTCCATGACCTACATGTTGCCCAATCCCAAGGTCACTTCTGTCTCCTCATCTTACTTGCCCTCTCTGTGGCATTTGACACAGCCAGCCACTTCTTCTTTCTTGAAATCCACTCTCTTCTACTTTCTTGACCTCATCCTCTCAGACTTCCTTCTCTCTCAATGTCCATTTCTTCCCAGTCTCCTCTGCTGCCTCCCTCTTTTCAGCTCAGCGCCTGGATGTTGCCATGCCCCTGGCTTCACTTTCCTCATGTGTAATTGTACGGTTTCTCTCTTGAAGGTTGTTGTGAGAATTGCCTGAGATAACATATGTGTGACTTAAAAAAAATTCCTCCCTTTCGTTTGTGAATTACAAGTATGCGCTCTTCCCTCGCTCTGATGAGAAAATGAGGCACCCTTTCCTCCAGACACTTGTTAGGTGGCTCCGGTGCCCAAGGAACAGACTTTGGGGAAGATGACTGTTTCCCACAAAGGTGAAATAAATACGACAGCAATGTGGATCTCTGGAAACCCAGATCTAAGAAAAGTCTCACTGCCCCAGCTGGGCCTTAGAAATTGCTAGACCTTTCAGGAGGAGGTAGTTCACGGGGCTAAGAGTCTAGGAATACAGAGGCAATGGCACTGAGCTCAACCAGGGGCAGTGGGGGTGAAACCGTGCACCTCAGATTGGGATTCGAACCCACACAGCCAGGACTCAAACCCGACCAAAAGCCTTGGTCTTCCAACTGAGGCCATACACCTGCTTTCAGGACTTAATGAAGCTCAGGTTCTTGATGTCTCACTGCAGAAAGAATTCAGTGAGAGACAAAGTGATAGGTAAAAAGTGGATTTATTTAGAGAGAAACACACTCCACAGACAGAGTGTAGGCCATCTCAGAAGGCAAGAGTGGCCCCAGGGTATGGGGTTGTCAGTTTTCGTAAGGGTGGGTAATTTCTTAGGCTAATGAGTGGGAGGAGTATTCCAGCTATTTCGGGAAGGGGCCTGGATTTCCAGGAATTGGGCCACCGCCCACTTTTTGATCCCTGTGGTTGGGCTTGGAACTGTCATGGCGCCTGTAGGTATGTCATTTAGCTTGCTGACGTGTTACAGTGAGGTATACTGAGGCTCAAGGTCTAGTGGAAGTCGACTTGTCCACCATCTTGGACCCATTTGGTTCTAATCAGTTTATGTCATGTCCTTGGGCTGTGTCATTCTTTCAGAGGTTGTGCCCTGCCCCCTTCCCTCCTGTTTCAGGGGTGGGTCAGGGACGCCTTCCTGAGGAATCATCCTCTAAACCGAGAGCTGAAAGGTGTCTGGGAGTTTGGCCAAGGGAAGAGCAATGTGAAGCTTCCAGGGTGCGCAAGAGCTCGAACTTCTGCAAATAGAGTCAGACTGGAGTGTCAAGTGCACAGCACAAGGTGACAGCCAAGGTGCTTCTGGACCTGAAGGGGGCCTTAGGAGCCAGATTAAGGACCTGGGACTGTCTCCTGCAAGAGAGACAAAGGGAGCCCCGAAGAGCTGCAACTGGGGAGGGCACAAGCAGGGGGAGATCAGCCACTGCTGGGCTCCCTCAGGCCCTTCCCTCTCAGACATCAGCTGGGAGCTTGGAGCTGACTCTGGTCTGGCTCCAGCACTAAGTTTTGAGTAGCTGAAAGTCACTTCGCCTCGATAGCCCTCTGCTACCAAAAGAAGTCAGGTGTGGACCGGATGATCTTTAGGACCTGCTCTCCCCACTCTCCATGCCCAAACTAACCCTCTACCCACTTTTGGGGCTTCCCCAACTCCCTTAAAAACTCTCTTCCCTGTTTCCTGTCCCACAGCTGGTAACATCTTGGAGGAAAATTCCTTTTACTCATCTCTCTCCACTAGACTGGGAGCTCCGAATAGGCAGCACTATGCCTAGTGTATCTGTTCATGCTTCTTCTTGCTAGGCCTTGAACACAGTGGTGAATACTTGGTGGAACAAAAGAACGGTCCCAACCCTGTGCACTGTTTGCATGTTTGTGTTTGATCCCCATGACTGCCTGAGGCAGTACCAGTGCAGGGAATTTTAGCTGCCATTTTGCTGATGAGAAGAGGGGCTTCGAAGAGCTGGTGGAGCTGTGAACTCAAGCTCTGAAGCCAACTCTCTGGGTTCAAGTCCAGCTCTTTCACTTAGCAGCTGTTTGGCAAGCCACTTAATCTCCCTAAACCTGTATTTTCTCAATTATAAGTCGGGGATAATAACATCTACTTCACAGGATTGCTACAAAGATTAAAGGGAGATGGCATATAACATGTATGATAAGCATGCAATAAATGCTAGTTATTTTTATTCTCAGGCCGGCATCCTTTCTCCTCCCCAAACGTTACCAAGTCCAAGCTCGCCCTGCTCGCCGCACGACAGGCCAATAAATCGGGAGACGAGGTGTTGAGGCAAGGAATACGACTTTATTCACAAAGCCGTCAGACTGAGAAGATGGTGGACTAGGGTCCCCCAAAAAACATCTTATCGGGGTCTGGATGCCAGTTTCTTTTATAGAACAGAGACGGGGAGGAGGTGAGGAAGTAAAGTAAAAATACCATTTATCTTGCAAAATAGGAGGGGATGTGTTAATCTCTTCTTTTGTGCAGCCACTCACAGATGGACAAGGTCAGAATGTCTCTCTGTGAGCTGAACAAAGGCACTTTAGTTTAACAGGCAGAGGGGCAGGGTTCCCTGTGGCAGGATGCTCACAGCTATAGACAGTGATTATAATAACAAAAGCAACGAAAAGCAAAGGTTAAAGTAAAAGAAACAGATCCAACAGGGAGTCAGAACTGGCTCTTCCTGCTACACAAACAGCAGCTCCAAGACGTAAGAAGATTACTTCAAGGCTGCGGCTGGGGCCACCCCTCCTCAGACCCGGCTGGTGCAAGGATGCGTTATCAGCGCGGGACTAGCGCCAGGATGCCTGCACAGCCAGCGCGACCCATGAGCCTCACGTGAATAAGCGAGCGCGCAGGCGCCCCCAACCGGCGCCCATTGGCCGGCACCCCGCCGCCCTGGAGCTGAGGGAGGGACGGAGGGAGGGACCCTCAGGGCTCCCGCGACCCACCCCACCCCCCCGACCCGCCCGACCGCGGGCTGCTCAGCCCGGTCGGTTGGGTCGCGCGTCTGTCAGAGCCTGAGGACAGGACGCCGGCTTCGCCCTCGCCATGGCGCCCTGGCTGCAGCTGCTGTTGCTTTTGGGGCTGCTCCCGGGCGCCGCTCCGGCCCCCAACGAGCCCCGAGCGGCCGGCGCGCAGGCCTGGGAGCTGGAGTCCCCGGAGCTGCTGGAGCCCGCCCGCTTCGCCCTAGAGATGTACAACCGCGGCCGGGCTGCCAGGACGCGGGCCGCGCTGAGGGTCGTGCGCGGTCGCGTCCGCCGGGTGAGGACGCGCTGGGGGCGGCGGCGGCGGCGGTGGGTGGGGGCCCGGTGCGGGGTGAGCGGGACTCTCGTCCGAGGGCTGGGAGCTTTGGGGTAGACTTGGGGCGGGGGCGTTGTACGCCTGACTTGGGATGGGGGCGTTGGACCTCTACGGATTGGGAAGGGGAACGGCACGGTGGGGCTGTGAGCCCCACGAAGGCCGGACTGAGGAGGGAGTGGCTGTGCCCGCCTCACGGCGCCCCCCTCCACCCCCCATCCAGGCGGGCCGGGGGTCGCTGTACTCCCTGAAGGCGACCTTGGTGGAGCCGCCTTGCAACGACCCCACGGTGTGCCAGCTCCGTGTGTCCAAGAAAACCCTGGTGAGTGATGGGGTTCCTGCGACACCCTGCCCCCAGACTGAGTCTGGCAGTAGTTGGGACGATCGGTCAAGTCCAGTGGGAGGGATCTGAGGCCGCAGCTACCCCACCGTGAGTCACTCCCCAGGCCTGGAAGGCCAGAGACCAAGAAGCTGTAAAAGGGAGGGTGTCTGGGTGCTCACTCCCGTACTGTGCCTCGCTCTCCCCTATGGGGATGGTTGCCTTGGAGGTGGTCCTCACTTGGGGACCCTCCGGCTCCATCTTGCCAAGGCCTTGCTCCTGTCCCAGCCCCCCAACGGGCTTCCTTCTCTTCCTCCAGCTTTGCAGCTTTGAAGTCCTGGATGAGCTGGGGAAACACATGCTGCTGAGGCAGGACTGTGGCCCAGTGGATACCAAGATTACAGGTGCTGGGATAGCCCAGGGATGCTGGGATAGCTCAGGTCAGACTTCCCTCAGCGGTCAGTCCTGATTCTTCTCTGTTCCAACTCTCTCCTCCAGATGACAAAAATGAGACATTCAGTTCATTCCTTCCACTGTTGAACAAGGATCCCCTGCCCCAGGTGAGGAGCCTGTTTGTCTGGGGAACTGGCTGCTGCCTTATATTCCCTCTCTTCCCCTCACCCTGGCCTGGGGCTCCCGGGTCATTCTGAGAAGGACGCCTTGTAAAGACCCCTCTGCCTTTCCAGGACTTTTCTGTGAAGATGGTTTCAATCTTCAAGGACTTTGTCACCACCTATAACCGGACATATGAAACGACGGAGGGTGAGGACCTAGCCTTGGCTGTACCTGTCCCGATCAGATCAGGACCTTCCCCCCAACTTGGCACCTTGGTGTGGGAGAGGGGAAGGGCACAAGGGGCAGTGCATCCTTTCAAGGGCCCCTAAATCCCCAACTTCTTGCTCAGCCTCCCAGGACTTGGCAGCCATCTCAGGTACCTGGCCCCTTCTCCCATCTGATTTTCCTAGTCAGAAACCATAGGTCTCCATCATCCTGGGTAGAGTGGGATGGGGCAAAGGCCAGATTTTCTCTGCTGGAGGACCCCTGGCATGGTGGCCTTTTCCCACAACCTCCTGTGTCAGGATGTCCTCTGGAGCCCATTTCGGTTCTGCCTTCATACCTGGGAAGTCATCACCCCGGTTTGGCCCCATTGTCACTTGCAGGTCTGGCCCCCTACCCTCACCCACCCCAGGGTTCTGCCCTTCTTGAAATAAGCTTCAGGCCTGATCCAGAGCTTACCATTCCCCGGGGAAACCTCTGCCTCTTATCCCCAAGCACCTCTCCTTTTATGATCTGCCTGGGGCCCAAGCCTCTCTTCTACTCGTTCCTCAGAAGCCAGGTGGCGCATGTCCGTCTTTGCCAATAACATGGTGCGAGCGCAGAAGATCCAGGCCCTGGACCGTGGCACAGCTCGGTATGGGGTCACCAAGTTCAGTGACCTTACAGGTAGGGTCAGAGCCGTCATGGTACCTGGAAGAGACAGGGCCTGCTCCCAAGGCCCCTGGTCAGGACTGGCTTAGAATACTCTTTTCCCATCCCCTGCCCACAGAGGAGGAGTTCCGCACCATCTACCTGAATCCCCTCCTAAAAGAGGAGCCTGGCAAGAAGATGCGCCTAGCCCAGTCCATCCCTGACCTTCCTCCACCTGAGTGGGACTGGAGGAGTAAGGGGGCTGTCACCAAAGTCAAGGACCAGGTTGGACCCCCAAGAAGTGAGGGTGGGACATGAGGACTGCACTGGTGTTTGGAAGGGACCCAGCCCTGACTCTCCCTGTCTCTTGCAGGGCATGTGCGGCTCCTGCTGGGCCTTCTCAGTCACAGGCAACGTGGAGGGCCAGTGGTTCCTAAAACGGGGGTCCCTGCTCTCCCTCTCTGAGCAGGGTGAGCATCCCACTCTGCCCACCCTGTCCCCGGCCCAGCCCCTCCGGAGGGCTCCTCGGGACCAGGCTTCTGTCTCCTAGAGCTCTTGGACTGTGACAAGGTGGACAAGGCCTGCCTGGGTGGCTTGCCCTCCAACGCCTACTCAGCCATAAGGACTCTGGGTATGCATTCATGGGCTTCAGGAGGGGCAGCAGGAGCCCCAGCTCCCCCCACAGGAAGTCACTTTGGGAGGGGAGAGACATGAGCGTGGCAGTCACCTGAACTGGGTTCAGGTCTTATTGCTGACCCTTACCGGCTGAAGACCTTGGGCAGGTCAGCTCTTTCAGAGCCTCGGTTGTCTCACCTGGGAAATGGGGCTCCTCATGCCCACTTTGTAGGATTGTCTTAAGTGTCAAGTGAGGAAATATATGTAAAGTTCCTGGTGCACAGCAGGGGGTCTCGGTATTGCTTGGCGGTCTGTATTTCTATAATGCTGCTAAACCAGGGAGCAGCACATCTCCCCCCTGAGAGGAGGCATTGTTCTAAATTGGCAATTCAGTTGAGCAGTGGGTCGCAGTGGCAGGAAAATGAGGGCTGAGGGATTGAGGTGGCTGTACCAAGATTGGTGAGGGAGTTTGGCAGGGGTCTGGGCCAGATTGGGAGCAAACTGTCAGGGCCGGACAAGCAAGCCAAGGTCAGGAGTCCCAGGAACGCTGGGATGAGTGAGGAGTCAGAAGCTGGGAGCTGGATTCCATCTCTGCCACATTTCTCACTGGTGGCTCCCCCATCCCTCTGGGCCTCAGTTGTGTCACCTCTAGAATGAGGCCTCCCTCAGAGAGGATGGCCTATAGCTGGGGGTGGATAGAGAACATGAGGCCTTGTGTAGGAGGGGCTTAGCACAGCCCCTGGCTGGGAGCAGATGAGTGTTATGAACTGGGGCCCATGTTTTCTCTAACCCCCGATCTGCCCCCCGCCATTCCCCAGGAGGGCTGGAGACAGAGGACGACTACAGCTACCACGGCCACTTGCAGGCCTGCAGCTTCTCTGCAGAGAAGGCCAAGGTCTACATCAATGACTCAGTGGAGCTGAGCCAGAATGAGCAAAGTGAGTGAGGGAGGGGTGCGGGGGTGAGGACAGGCCAGGTGGGGCTGGGGCCTGGGTGCCCCTGACACTGCCGCTCCTCTGTCTTAGAGCTGGCGGCCTGGCTGGCCAAGAAGGGCCCCATCTCCGTTGCCATCAATGCCTTTGGCATGCAGGTAGGACCCCAGCCTCACTGCTGCTCCGGTTCTTGCTGACTCTTCCCCCACTTCTCAGAGCTGGCCCCCTACTCGTCTTCTCCCCCTCAGTTCTACCGCCATGGGATCTCCCACCCACTGCGGCCCCTCTGCAGCCCCTGGCTCATCGACCACGCTGTGCTGCTCGTGGGCTACGGCAACCGTGAGTTCCGCTGACCCTGCTCTGCCCATCCATCCACCCCAGGTCACAGGCAGAGGCTGGACCACAGCATCTCAGGACCTCTGGAGGGGGCATCAGGGGAACACCAAGGAACCTTGTCCTAAACTCTGCCTCGGGCTATGGGCCAGGCAGGATCATCCATCCTCTCTATGAATGGGAAAGCCAAGGCGCTGGGAGGTTGAGGTGTTATGAATGGATACCCTGCTAGAGGCAGGTGGGGGGTGTCCTACCCAAACCCCAGAGCCATACCAGGTCTCCAGGAGCGTGGTAGGTGGGCCTGTCTTGCTTTCTGCTCTTTTCCTAGTACCTGTCACACAGTAGGCCCACAGCAGATGTTTGAAGAGTGCAAAGTGCTTGGGGCCCTGACTCCCTGCTCTCTGCACTGCTCCTCAGGCTCTGCCACTCCCTTCTGGGCCATCAAGAACAGCTGGGGCACTGACTGGGGCGAGGAGGTGAGTCTCGCCCGCTTGGCCCCAGCCCTCCAGCCTCCATCCTGCCCCGGTGCCCTCACCAACCCCCCCTGTCTCCCAGGGTTACTACTACTTGCACCGTGGCTCCGGGGCCTGTGGTGTGAACATCATGGCCAGCTCAGCAGTGGTGGACTGAGGCGCACCAGCTCCGGGCCTGGTGCTGACCAGAGCAGCCCCTTCCCCTGCCTGACCTGCATGACCAGGCCCCTCCCCAGGAGGCACAGCTGGCTGAGGGACGGGCACCAGGTACCTCAGGGTGAGCAAAGGCCACTGGGCTAGGGGCACAGCCCCTACTCCCACCCTGAAGTTCCCCAACTGCACCTTTGTTGAATTGTGGTAGCTAGGAGGATCTTGGGGTGAAGGATGATGTCTTGGCAGCCAAAGCTGGGGCAAGAACCCTGGGCTCGGGTAAGGAGCAGGGGGAAGAAAATATTCTGGTCTTAAAGCCAGCTTTGTCCTCTGTAGGCTCAGGCTTCCTGCCCCGGCTTTCCTCTGATGCTATAAATTTTCTTGTCCCCCCTGGATCTGGGGACAGTGTTGCCTTCCATGTCTAGAGAAACTGTTGTAACCAACCTTTTCTAACACAATAAAGAGGTGTCCTAGACCCCAGTGTGGTGTGAATGTCGGACCCTGAGGGCAAGGAGGGGTGGTGGGGACCCCTGGAGGAGGGTCACGGTGGGGCAACTGGTCCTGCCCAGAAGCCTGAGGGCCCAGCTTCTGCTTCAGGAAGCAAAAAGAGATGGAGAGGGGCCCACTATGGCTTTTTATTGAGAAACACTTGGCCGGTCATTCTCTAGGGCCCTTGCTCCGAGGGATGGATGGGATCAGCCAGAGGAAGCACCCTCTCTCCGGACTTGCATAGAGAACCTCAGGGGTCGAGGTCAGAGGTCACTCTCCCCGTAGAGGGCGCTGGAGAAGGCCACATAGTCCAGGGCTCCGGCTGGAGCCCCGGCCCCCTTGTAGGGCGCCATGCGGCGGATGCAGTACTCGGCCTGCTCAGCTGGGAGTTCCTGCCGCAGCTCCTCAGGTGTGATGTAGTTCTGGGGAAGAAGAGGGATTGAGGGCCCACAGGTCCTGTTCCCTGCCCCCGCCCGCCAGCTCCCCGCACCACCAGGGACTCACCTTGTCTCCCGCCAGGATCTTGAACGAGGCCACAACCTGCTCAGCCGTGTCGGTCTCGGCTGTCTCTCGGGTCATGAAGTCGATGAAGGCCTGGAAGGTCACGACCCCGGCCGCGTTGGGGTCCACCATGGTCATGATTCGAGCAAACTCCACTTCCCCCTGCAGGGTTAGAGGCCGGGCACCGTGCCCGGGGGTGCTTAAGCCAGGAGGGCTCCCAGTGTCCCCCTGGCCTGACAGCTCCAGTGACAAGGTGCCCCCTTTCTCCATAGACCATCCGCTGCAGCCTTAGCTCTAGGTCTGGGAAATCCTTTCTGCTAGGCTGTGCTCTGCTTCCTGCCCGCGGCAGTGCTTCCTGCTGCCCGTCGGTCCTGACCTTTTCCTGGGCCTCTGTAGTGCCGTTTCTGTGATGTAGAAACGTTGCAAGCTCAGGCTTTGGAGTCACACAGAACAAGGTCCAAATCTAGTGTCTTTGGGCAAGTTAATTTACCTCTCTGAGCCTTTGGTAGCCCCTGTGTGAAATGGGGTAATTCTCCCCAGCCCCAGCGGGTGGGTGAGGAGGAAATGAGGTCGTGTGTGAGGTGGGAGGGACACAGGCACAGGTGGGACGGCTGGGACACGGCTGGGGGACACTCACCAGGTCGTAGCCCATGGAGATGAGGCAGGCCCGGAAGTCGTCGGGCTCCATCATGCCATTCCGCTTCTGTAGTGAGGGAGCAGATGTCAGGCTCAGTCCCCAACACCCGCCCCCCCGCTGCCCCTAAGTCCACCACCACACAGGGCTAAGCCCCTGCTGACCCGGTCAAAGTGGTTGAAGGATGCCCGGAACTCGTTGAGCTGCTCCTGGCTCAGGCCCTTGGCATCTCGGGTCAGTATCTGGTTCTCCACCTCGTTGATGGTGCGGGCAATGGAGGTGAGCAGCTGCTCCCAGCCCACACGGATGTGCTGGGAAAGCAGAAAACAGGCTGGGTCAGTGGGTGGCCAGTGCCTGGCCACTAGGTCTGGCTCCACCCCCAATTCACTGTATTGACCCTGGGCAAGTCCTCCCCTTGCTGGGCCTCTGTCCCCATCTGGAGGTTCCACAGAGTGACGTCCAGTGGCCCTTCCTGCCTTAAAGTTTGATGATTTATTATGTATTATGTATTGATCAACCAGCCATGGCCAATCCAGGCCTGGGTTTAGACTGCTCTGTGACTGGCCAGGTCACTTTCACTCGCTGGGTCTCAGTATCCCCACAAGTACTTTGGGGGACCTGGCCACGCTGAACTGGGGAACCCCTGGGGCAGATGTGCTGTGTCCAGCTGTGGCCGCCCCAGGCTTCCCCAGCCAGTGCCACCTCCCCTCTGTCCTGAGCGGGTGTGATCCCACCTCCATGCTGTAGACGGTGTGCTTATTGTCGAACACCAGGTTCTCCTGCAGCAGCTGGTGGTCACCCTCCAGCTGGTCGATGTTGCTCTTGTAGTTGATGATGTTCTGCTCCTGCTGCCGCAGCCCCGCCATCTGCTCCTCCAGAGAGCCGGCCATTCCCGCTGCCAGGCGCCCCACTTCCTGCAGGGAGAGCCGGGCAGAATGAGGGCTCCCAGCTCCCGGTGGCCCAGCCTTGGCCCTACTCTCCCGGGCTGGCTCCATGATCCCAGCCTTACCTCCACCTTCCCCTGGATCCAGGGCCCGACAGCATTGGCCTGGGCTGCAAACTGCCGCCGGAGCCTCTCGTTCACCTGTTGCCTTGTCAGCTCCTCCTGCAGCGTCTGGTCACGGCTGGGTACCAGCTTTCGGACCTGGGAGGGAGGCTGGTTGTGCCGGGGCAGCTCTGGGAGTGGGAGATGGGCTCCAGCCCCTCACACTGCTCCCGCCGCTCTGAGCCAAGGCCTCAGGGCTCTGTAGGGGCCAAGCTCTGAGCACTCAGCCTCCCTAGGCTCGTTTCCTCGTCTGCAAAATGGGGCCCATGACATCATTCTTAATGAACTTAGATTGTTTTATAAAGGATGTCCACACACCAGATCTAAGTCTGCTTCAATCAGGCCTGCCAGGGGCTTCCCTGGTGGCGTAGTGGTTAAGAATCCGCCTGCCGATGCAAGGGACACGGGTTCGAGCCCTGGTCCGGGAAGATCACACATGCCGCGGAGCAACTAAGCCCACGTGCACCACAGCTACTGAGCCTGCGCTCTAGAGCCCGCGTGCCTAGAGCCCGCGCTCCACAACAAGAGAAGCCGCCTCAATGAGAAGCCTATGCACCACAACAAAGAGAAACCCCTGCTCGCTGCAACTAGAGAAAGCCCGCGTGCAGCAACGAAGACCCACCACAGCCAAAAAAAAAGAAAGAAAAAATCACACCTCACAGGAAAATGCTGCTGTTATGGCCATTTTACAGATCAGGGTGGTTAGAATGCATCTGAGTGGGGGGAGGCAGGGAAAGGCCACAGGTGGCACTGACCGTGTCCCACTTGGTGTTGATGTCCTGCGGGCTGAGGGCGACGTAGGGGTTGGCGGAGCTGGGCCGCAGCCCATATGTTTGGCAGATCTTCTGGATCTCACCCTGGATGCCCAGGATGGCACCCCTCTCTCGGTCGGCCTCGGGCAATGTCGCCTTGAACTGCTCGTGTGCTGTCACCAGGCTCTGGGGAGGGCAGGCAGGAAGCATCAACCAGCGCCCCCACTTCCTGCAGCAACAAAGGGCAGCAGCGTGCTCCAGGCCATCCAGTGGGGCCAGGGCAGCACTGGCAGGAGAACCCAGGCCTTCCGTCTCCCAGCACTCGGGAACTGGTGTTTTTCTCTGGCCCCCCATTTCCCAGGAGCCCAAAGGGGTGGCTGACAGAAACAGGCCGCTTCCCTGTCATCCCCTCCAACTGCCCCACACCTGGAACCCCTGCGCCCACCTGGGTCTCCTCCACCGAGTGCACCAGCCACACGTCCTGCAAGTCCTCCACAGCGCCATCCAGCCAGTTGTTGAAGGGCGCTACCCGCCTGGCAAACTCCAGCTGCAGCTGGTCGATGGTCTCTAGGAGCTTCTCCATCCGCTAGGGCCACAGGGATGGCCAGTCAGCAGCCTGCCCAGCAGGCCCTCTCACCTCCTCCAGTGTCCAGCCTCCACCTCCCTGGCCCCCAGCCTCACCTCTAGCGCATCCCGCCTCTTCTGGGTCAACGTGCCCAGGTTGTCCCACTGGTCGCAGATGGCCTGGCAGCGGCTGTTCACCGAGGCCGCCTCGTGGTAGTCTAGCTCACTGGGGGCGGGAAGGGGGGCAACTTTGGGGCCAGACTCCAGCCCAGATTTCTTCCTGACTGCCCTCCAGGGGCTGGAACCTGGGCATAGTGGTGGTGAAGGCATAAGGGAGCCAGGGGAGGTGGGGGCAGAGCGGGGCTTTCCTAGCGCAGGGGCTTCCCAGCGCATTCCCGGGAGAAGGGAGTCCTCAGCTCCAGTCCCTGGAGGAGCTTGGGTGGAGGGGCAGGGCCTGAAGTTTCGGGGGCTGGTTTCCAAGAGGTGGCACAAGGCCCAGGCTGCTGGTGAGGATTGGGCCTGCCTGAAGCTGAAGGGAGCCGCCGGGTTGGGGGGCAGGTCGAGCGCCAGTGTGGGAAGAACGTGGGTAGCACAGCGGGCTCCGGAGATGGGGAGAGGGTTACAGGAGGAGGGCAGAGTAAGTGGTGACGGGGAAGGACATGGGTGCCAAGGCAGGGTTACCAAACCAGGGAGAGCAAAAGGTCTGGAGGGCTATGGGAGCAGGGAGAGGGGGTGGGACCAGGTAGGGGCGTGGTCACCCCGGGCTGCCCCGCAGCAATCCACGCCTACTTGAGCTCCTGGGCCAGCGCAGCGACGTGCTCCACGCGGTCCTGGTGCGCCGCCAGGTCGCTCTCAAAGGCCTCGTGGCGCCGCAGCAGCGCCCGCACCTCCTGCAGCGAAGCCGACTCATAGTCCCGCTGGCTCAGCATCTCCTCCTTCCCTGCTCGGAGAGAGGCCCGCCTCAGGTCACCAAGCAGCAGCTGCGACAGGAGCAGGGGGTCCAAGCCGGGCTGTGTGACCATGGAGGGTCCTCATCTGTAAAATGTAGGTGATCACACCTGCCCAGCCTACCCTCGGGGTTTGCTCTGAGACACTAGTATGATAAAGTTAAGTGAAGCTCCTGTTCCAGGGCATGGCCTGTGAGTGATGTCAGGGTCCCTTGACCCTGCACGATTTGGGGTGGCCCTTGGTACACTTTTGGTATTATTCGATCGCAAAGTGCTTTCCAATGACTCTGTGAACCCAGTGAGCCCTTGATCCATTTTCCTTTGCTTACCCAGTGCCCGGCACTTGGTAGACCCTCTATGAATATTTGTTAGATGAATGAATAATGAATGTAAAAGTGCTTTGAGAATGACAGTTACCATAATTATGCAGATAAGACCACAGTCACAGTAATTGCAGCAGCAACCATTTATTGAGTGCCTCTGCGTTTTGCAGAGAAGGTAACTGAGGTTTAGAAGTTCAAAGACCTGTCAGGATCACATAAATGGCCGTATATTTAAGGAATTATTCTGTCAAACCATTGCTATCCAATATGTCCATAATCCATTATTAGCGTTCATTATTTTTTTCAGCAGGACTCATTCAGTTATAGGATTAAAATCCTTGATAGAATACAGAGCGAATGTTTGCACCCAGTGATATATTTGATTCATGCAATATTGTGGCATCAGTATACTTTGGGTATAATGTAAGTGATGTTAGTGGAGGGACTCACCTTTGGACACCTGCCGCATACACAAATAAAGTGCTAAATGACAAACTAATCAGAGCAGACCTACAGAAGACCAGAGCCAGGAGAAAGTTAGGGGCCTGAGTTTACAGATCAAGAAACTGTGGCCCCAAAAGGGGCAGTGACTTGACTGCACAGCAAGTCAGGGTGGGACCAGAAAACAGATCTCCAGCTTCCTTGCAGAACACCAGGACAGAATCAGGCCCCAGAGGCACCTACCCCGGGTCCAGGCTTCGTGCAGGGAGGCCTTCTGCTGGAACTTCTCTGCCAGGTGCTGCAGCCGCTCCAGGCGCCGGATCTCCGAGAGCAGCCAGTCCTCATAGCCCTTCTCCGCTTGCTCCAGCCCCCGCCATGCGTTGGCTATGTCCTATGGGGCAGGCAGAGGTGCCCACCATCACAGTTCACCCGTTATACAGACGGGGACAGAGAGTCCAAGGTCACCCGGAGGATGTGGGCAGGGCCGGGGTCACCACCTCCCCTGGCCTGGCTCACCGAGACCAGCTTGCCCTCAGATGGCATGAAGGCGGGCCGGTGGCTCAGCCGCAGCTTGGTTTGCAATGTGTTGAAGTTGATCTCCAGCTGGCACTTCTCCTGCACGCGGGGCGGCTTGTGCAGGCGCCGGTAGTCCCGGAAGTCCTCCAGCTTGCGCTGCATGGTGTTCTTGCTGGGCTCGCCCGTGCGGTTCTCCAGCCACGGCACGGTGCGGCGGATCCATTCCAGCAGCTGCGGGGCCAGGCAGGGGCAGAGCAGAGAGCGCTGAGTGGGCCTGCTCACCTCGCCCACCCCTCTCCACCCACACCCAAGCTGTGGCCTGAAGGCCGGGCCTCAAGCAGAGTGGGGGTCCCCGCTCGTCAGGGCAGGAGCAGGACGGTTAACTTCTGAGTCCAGGGACCAGTGTAGGTCGGCAAAGCACAAAGGGCCAGGAGACTGCCTAAAGATGAGTGAATGGAGAAATGAACGAGTAACTGGATAGATGATGAGTGGATGACAGGAGCCTGGGTGGGCGGAAGGGGGCCGGGGGTGGGTAGAGATGGCAGGAGGAGGCTGGGAGAGGCCACGGCTACTCTGAGGAGAGGTAGGCTCTGCAGGTCCAGTCCAGGGCTCAGCTGGGTTGGGAGAGCACAGGTAGGGGAGAGGGGGAGGTCCTCTCAGCCCCAGCCTCACCTCACTGGCCAGCTTCTCGTACTCCTCCATCAGCTTCTCGTTCTCCTGGTTCACGGCCAGCACCTTGCAGATCCTGTTGGCGGCTGTCTCTGCCTGTGGTGGGAGTGGGCGGAAGGGCTGGCGTTAGAGCAAGCTGCCACAGACACCCCCGACCCAGCCTCCCTCTGTAAACCCTTCAAACCTGGGCCTATGCAACAGAGGAGAGGATGAGGGGGCACATCTTGTAGGGTAAGGATGGGCTCCCAGGCCAGAAGCCTCTGCGCCTGAGCTCCCCCAAGGATCGAGTATGTGCGGCTGGGACAGTGGCACTCCCACCCACATGGGGCCTGGCACCTCCAAACGTGGAGATGCCGCCAAGCTTGGGCCCCTGGGCCCACATGCCCAGCCCAGGCAGCAGCAGCTGAGCCCCTACCTGCTCCGCCCCCGCGAAGGCGTGGTAGAAGCAGGAAACGTAGGTCATGACGGCCTTCTCATCGGGCTTTGGGGTGTTCACGATGTCTGCGGGATGGCAGCGAGGTGTCAACTGGCCGAAGCCGGGGTGGGGAATGGGCTCCTGTCCCCACCCAGGCAGAGAGTTCCCTCGGGACGGTAGGGTGCACAGACATCTAGTCATGGCCACCAGCTGCCAGGTGCTCCAAACCCAGCTCTTCCCTGGAGTCCTCTCGGATCACCCCAGGGCCTAGCAACCTCCCCCGCTGTGGGGTGAGGAGAGCATGAGGGTGTGGGTGAGTGAGCAGACACTGTAGCCCTGATGAGGCGCCAGTCCGCACTGCCTGGTGTCTCTAACCATCCCATACCTTGGTCTGTCTGCCTGTCTGTCTTTCTCCTAAGTTCACATCCAGGGTACCAGGCACAGTAGGTGCAAAGAAAATGTTTGCTGGTTCAACTGACTAACGCCTTTACGGGCCCAGGGACAAGAGTCAGGACCCACCGGAGAGCAGCTCCCAGGATGGGTGACCGACATGCCGCCAGGTGACCCAGGTTACTGGGATATGGGGTAGAAGATGGAGCCATTACATGAGGCAGAGGCGGCAGAGCCTGGTTCCACTGGGTGGAGAGGGATGGGGACCGGACACGGGCTCCTGGAGAAGGGGGCCTGTTGGCAGGGAGGATTCTGCCCAGGGAGCAGGGTGAGGGGCAGAGCATTGCAGGAGGAGGGAGGAGCAGGGACAAAGGTGTGGAGGTAGGACCGTGCCGACTGGTGCGTAAGGGGAGTCCTCGCCCAGGCGAGGCTTACTCTCACCTTCTGCATCCAACATCTTGGGGATGTCCAGGTACTTCTCTGCCACCTCGAAGGCAGTGTTCAGGTTGCCGATGGGGTCATCCTAGATGGTGTGTGGGGTGGGGGGGGAGAGGTGAAAGGTCAGCTGAGGGCAGAGACTGGGGAGTCGGGGCTGCGGGTGGCGGAGGCCTACCTTGCGCAGTTTGGCGTAGTCAATGAGGTCGGGGCGGTGCCGGTGGATGAGAGCACAGAGGGCCAGGCCATCCTTCCAGCTGCACAGAGAGAACGGGGGTGTGGGCGTCAGGCCTGGGTTCAAGCTGCAGCCCTGTCCTACCCTCGTCCCAGGAGCACCCCTATCAGAACGGCCTCATCTGTAAAATGGAGTAAAGTCCAAACTCCTTGGCTTGGCATTTAAGGCCCTTGATTGCCAACCTGGGACCGTTTCCTCCAAGCTCATCATGGTTCCTTCACATCCTTGTGCTTAAGCTACACCAATTTCTAGATGTTTTTGGTCTCCAGGTCTTTGCTCACAAGGTTCCCTCTGGCTGGAACACCCTTCCCGCGATGTCTCCTGTGCTCCCTCCTCCAGGAATTTCCCCCTTGCCCTCCTGGATTCGATTCAACATTGACCGAGTCCTCCTATTTTTCAGACACTGTTGCAGGAAGTTGGCTGTGACCTCTCCTGCCCTGTGGCTTATGCCAGGGCCCAGAGCCCGGCTGAGGCCCCACACGCTGATGGGCAGACGGACCTGGTGTGGAAGTTCTGCACATTGACGTTGCGGTATGGCGCTGTCTTCCGCTGACACCACAGGAGCAAGCCCTCCTTGGCCGAGGTTTCTGGGCGGGGACGGGGGTGAGTGTTGGTTGGGGAGGGCTTTGGGCCAGCCCTCTCACCCTACCTGCCTCCTTGCCGCTCACCTTCCACGGAGATGTCCTGGATGGCGAAGCGAAGGATGATGGTCCAGATCATGCCCAGGGTCATCTTCAGGTTCCCGTCGACAATCTCTGCAGGGTGGGGGGGTGGAGACACACTCCACCTGGCACTTGAGGCCTTGGCTGCCCTCCCCCTGCTCCGCCCTCTGGCCCTTGTCCCCATCCCAGGGCCGGCACCTAGTAGGTAGGTGCTCAATCATTTTCCTTCAAAATGATTCATTGAACACCTACTAGGCGCCAGGTCCTGCGCTGGCACTTTGGGTACCTTCGCTCCGGACAGTCCCTCCTGCGAGGCACGGACGGTTATCCCCATTGTTGAGATGAGGGACCGCACCCCTGGCCCCTGCCCAGGCCTCCTCCTGCCACCGCCTCACCTTCGGCACCGATGGACACCAGCTTCACCCCCTTGCTGGCAATGAAGTCCAGGGCCTTGTTGACATTGGCGATCTTGTGGAAGCGCATCTTGCCTTTGTCTGGCCTGGGCAGCCTCTCTCCTGGGTGTGAGGGGAGAGGTCAAGGGTCAAAGGTCATGAGAGGAAGCTGAAGACATGGTCCTCAAACTTCCCCCTCCCTCAGCAATCCCCCTCCAGCACTCTGATGCCACTACTCCCCCAGCTCTCTGGGTTTTCCCCTGTGTCCTGGGGTCCCTGTGCACTGATTTGCACCCCTCACCTGAAATGACCTCCAGGAGCAACATGAGTTTGAAGCCATTGCGGAAATCCTCCTCGATGTTCTCGATCTGGGTGCCAGCCTTGCGCAGGTGCGAGTTGCACCAGGCAGTGAAGGTCTGGGGGCAGAGGACAGTGCTCAGCCCCTAGTGCTGAGGACAGCGCCCCGGCTCCTCTGTCAGGGCAGATCTCAGAGCCCAGGGCCCTGGATTCAAGTACCGGCTCAGCCACTGACTTGCTGTGCATCTGGGGCCAGCCCCTTTCCCTCTCTGAGATTTAATTCTCCTGGAAAAGGAGAAATGGGGTCTGGGGCCCATTCAGGTCCCCGTTTGGACTTGGGGTGCCTCACTGCCGGCACAACAAGCACTGAAGGGGGAATTAGAAACCTGTAAAGCAGACACTCCAAAGTGTGGGGCTCTCTGAGGCACAAGAGCCAGTGCAGGGTGATGCGGCCTCAAATCTGAAAAATTCTGTGAAGCACAGATGGCTCTGAGGGACTGTGCACCTGTGTTCTTATTATCTCAGGCTCACCAATCCCTTAAGGCTGCTGTGAACTGGCCTTCAAGCAGACCATGAGGCTGCAAGAGCTTTCTGCAGGCTGTAGAGGATCAGCTGGACACTCAGGCCCAGCCTGACCCAGTTTCTGGAGGAGACTGCCCTCCCTCGCCGGCCAGAGTGTGCTTCCGCCTCAGCCTCTGTCTGAGATGGGAGGGGTGGTATATGGCTGCGTGTCTTTGGGGGATGGCAGTGACCTAGTGCACAAGTTTCTACCAACCTACCAAGCCTCGAGGCCCTGGATTCTGCCATCAGCAGTCCTTGGTGGAATCCATACTTGGGCTCCAATCCCAGCTGAGCTACTCACTCTCTGTGACCTGGGATGTGCCCCTTGACCTCTCTTGGGCTCAGTCTCTCCATTTGCACAATTAAGGGTTCAGACTCAGTGATGTCTCAGGTCCTTCTTCCCCTGACCTTGCAGGATTCTGGAATTGAGAGCATCCCGCCGCCACCGCAAAGCAGATACTCCAGGGAGGTGGCCCTGGAAATCATTTGGAATTCTTTCCCTCCGCTGTGTAAGTGGGTGCTGGGTCGAGATAGGGCAGGAGGAAAGGCAGGACTGGGTGAGGCCTCCGTGGTGGAGGAAGGCGCATTTTTCATTTGACAAACATGACTTTTAATGAGATTTGCTCCTTGCCCTAAAGGAACTCACAGTCAGTCAAAGAGTCCTGTTGGTCTGAGAAGTGCTGGGAGAGACTAGTATTGGGGAGACTAGGGGAGGAGTTCTTCATATCAAGTGGGGGACCTCTTGGGGAAGGTTAATAATTGATCAGAACTGTGATGGAAGAGCAGGAGTTACTCAGGCAGGGAAGGGCAGGCAAGGGCATTCCAGGCAGGGGCAGCCACACGGGCAAGTGCTTGGCAATGAGAAACAGTTACTAGGTTTGCGGAGCTACAGCTATCTGGGCACTGCTCTGGGGGTGTTGGGGTATACGTGGTGAGAGGCAGGCCGGAGGGGCGGCAGAGGCCAGGTCATGCACGATCTTGAGTGCTAAGCCAGGGAGTCTGAACTTGATCTTGAGGGCAACAAGGGAAGCTTTCAGGCACAGGACAGGGAGGGGCAGCACTGTGTTTTAGAAAGCTCATTCTGGTTGCAGAGGGGAGACAAATGGCTTCACAGAGCAGAAGGGAGAAGTGAGGAGGTGCCGACTGAGACCAGGGTGAGGGAGGAAAGGTGTCAGTGAGTGGGACAGGGCAGGATCAAGTGGATGAGATGAAAACATTTGTCCTTGCTAGAATATAAGCTCCCTGAGGCGGTGTCTTTAATTTTGTCCCCTGCTGAATTGCTGGCACCTAAAACAGTGGCTGGCACATACTAGGACCTCCCTAAGAAACAATGAATGAATGTTTGCAATGAGGTTGAATAAAGAGGACTCGGTTATCAGGTGGGGGAGGCAGGAGTGCTTCAAGACATGGAGGAGAAGTAGGCATGGGGGTGGGACTAAAGCTGAGCACAGAGATGTTCATTACATTGTAATAAACAATGTTAGATGAGAAACAACCGGAACATCCAGCTCCAGGGGGTGCTGATGAATTTACAGAGCGTCTCCTCTGTGCAATCATTGAATGAGTCAGTGAGGTGGGTGGCTGTAAGTTGGGTTGGAAGGATGCTCCTGATATTTTAAGTGATGAAAGCAAGTTACAGACTAGCCTGTATCTTATGAGGGGCATGTGGACCTGGATCTGGGAGAGGCCTGGGTGGGGGGTGGGGGGGGATAGGAGTTGTTGCAGAGCAGATGGCAGCTGGAGCCAGGGGCAGGGATGACATCACTGGGAGATTGCTGGTCCCAAGGACCACAGCCCTGCTTGGAGACAGGTGCAGGAGGAGCCTGGGGGGAGGCGTGTCACCCCGGGCACCCTAGCCGAGTCAGCTGAGCCTCCCAGCCCCTGGGGTCATCTCCTATCAACTAACCCAGCGGAAATGCTCTGATTCTAAATTCTGGGATTCTCAGATCCTGCAAATTCCACCAAACACCCCTGTTCCCCTGCCCTTTCCTGGACTCATACACTGTTGGCAAGTGCTGAGCAGGGTCTAATGACCTCGTGGTACACTCCTACCGCTGTCCTGCCACACTCCCCAAAGTTTCCTCACTCCAGCCTGGATCATTTTCTCTTTTGGGTCCCCAGGTGTCCTGCCCCCTCCACTTGGGAAAGTCTGCGAGTGAAAATAGATCGGGGAGGGGAGGCCCGAGTGCCTTACAAGGCTGGGCCTGGGCAGCAGCTGCCCATGTGCCCCTCTCAGCTCTCCAAGGTGCTGCCTCAGCACGAAGTGTCTATCTGGCCAGAGAGTCAGGTTACCTGCGGCGAAAGGGAACCCAGGGCTCCCCTCCTCCCCGACCTTGTGGCCTTTTCAGCAGATTCAGGGCCCCTGGGGTAAGGAGGGGTATCTTGGGAAAGAATGGGGGTGGGGCAAGCAACGGGCAAAAACCCTCAGGTTACGGGGTGTCCTGTTTTCTGACAGCATATGATTTGGCTCCTATCTCAGCCCCAGTTTCCTCATTTAACAGTTGGGATAGAGTGACCACGGACACCACGCTGAAGAGAACATAGAGAGGGTGGGGAAGGGGTCTGCGACGGTTACCCCTTCCCCACATTCCCAAGTCCTCTAGCTGCCTGGCTGCAAGTCCGCAGGTGGGGTCTGGGAATATTTCACTAGAGAGTGGGGTTGTGGAGACAAAGATCATTCTTCCCAACCCCACCCACACCCTGAACTTGGATTTCCTGGGCTTTGCCCAAACCATATTCCTTAGCAGAAGTGGAGCAGTGGGCCCAGGGGAATGAACCCTGTGGGGTGGGGACCCCTGAAACTCTTCTTGTCCTCCTAAACCCCTCGTGAGGGTCTCCAGCCCTCTCTTCGGGCCCTGGGGGACAGCAGAGGACTGATGGTCAGAGCCTGGGCGAGGAAGTGGCACTGAGGGTTAAGACAGGCTCTGCCCCTGATCTGCTGAGATGCCAAGGACAAACCGTCTGGCTTCTTAGGCCTCAGTTTTGCCATCAGGAAATGGGCTAGCACTCACTTTCCGCTGCTGCTTCTCCCAGGCCGGGTCCAACAGCAGGTCGCGGTCCCAGTCCTCCTCCTGTTCCATGTACTCGCCGCCCCTGCCGCCGCCGCCCGCGAAGGGCCCCTCCCCGGTCCCCAGACCCTCGGGCTGCATAACCATCATCATCTCGCTCGGGCTCCTGGCTCCTCTCCGTTCGGCGCGCTCCAGAACACGGGGGCCGCGTTAAGTAGCACCCGGCCCAGCCCCGGATCGGATTCCTGTTAATTATGGGAGAGAAGGGAGGGGCCGGATGGGGGCGAGGCCACTCGGGTCGGGACCAGGCAGCAGGTTGTCCTGAGGCTAGGAGACTGCAGAATTTGGGGGCACTGGGATGTACCCCGTGGCGGAGATCCGGGGTTCGCTTTCCGGCTCCGCAGCTTGGGCGCTGTGTGACTCTTGCGAAAGCCACGGGCCCTCTCTGAGTCTGTTTCCTCACATGTACAACGAAGATGACGATAATAGTGGCTGCAGACTGCTCTAGAAGCTACCTTTTGGGCCTCATGACCCTTTTCCTGCGCCGCGCTGGTGGGAAACAGGGAGCACTATTCCCGTTTCACAGTCAGAAACACCGAGGCGCCGAGCTGTTTTGAATGTTTTCTGGGGTGATGAAGGGAGACACTAGAGCATGGGGAGGGGCTCCAAGCCAGCTGGATGGGCCGAAGCAGGGCTATTAATATCGGGGCGACTAGAGGGAGAGGGGGAAATGTGCTGAGCCGCGAAACACCGACAGCACCCAAACTGCAACTCAATCCTCCCGGAGTGCGGGCCAGCGGGACCAGCGTGCGGAGCTTCTGCGGGAGGGGCGGGGCCTGCGCGGGTGGGCTGTAACCGCGCTGCCCTACCGGCTCTAGCGCCAACGAGACTCCAAGCATCTCTTTGGCTCGTTCGGCCGTTCAATCACATCTCCGTATCTGCGGGCCCTCCCCGTGAACCTCAACGCTCGCTCACCCCCTTCAGAGCTTCTATTGGTCGTAGCAGACATCCGTTTGCCACTCTCCCCGCCCCAATACGGAAGCGGAGGGGTACCGTGAGCCGACCGCTAGTGGGTCCAGGCCATGGGGCAGCCCAGGGCTGTGGGGAGCGCGGAGGCAGCGTCCGCGCGGCTTCCTCTTGTGCTCACCGCGCTGTGGGCCGCGGCCGTGGGCCTGGAGCTGGCCTACGTGCTGGTACTGGGTCCCGGGCCGCCCCCACTGGGACCCTTGGCCCGGACCTTGCAGCTTGCGCTGGCAACCTTTCAGCTGCTCAATCTACTGGGCAACGTGGGGCTCTTCCTGCGCTCGGACCCCAGCATCCGGGGTGTGATGCTGGCCGGCCGTGGTCTGGGCCAGGGCTGGGCGTGAGTGGGGCACGGGATCTGGCGCGGGGAGAAGCGGGAGCTTTGGGCAGGGGGAGGGCCTCAGGACCTGAAGATGTTAGAACCAGTTTACAGTAAGATCCGCTTGAACCAGACGGCAGAAGGAGTATCATTCATCCACTTACAAATATTTGAGTACCTACTACGTGCAAGGTACTATTCCAGGCACTGGAGGTACAATAAAACATATTCCTGATTTCAGGGAGGGGCAGATGATAAACTTTAGGCGTAATAAATCAGAAAATAATGTAGAATGTTAGAAGGTGTTGGTGGTAAGGAAACAGAAGGAGCAGGATAAAGGAGACTCAAATTGCAGTTGGAAATAGGGTGGTCAAGGTAGGCCTCATTGAGAAGGTGGCATTTGAGCAAAGACTTGGAGGGGGGAGAGTTAGCCACAGTCATCTGGGGGAAGAACGTTCCAGGCAGAGGGAACAGATGATGCAAAGACTCTGAGGCATTTGTTTGCCCAGCATGTTCCAGGAACAGCAAGTGTGGCCAAAGTGGAGTGAGGGGGGAGAAGTCAGAGACATAAAGACCTTGTAAGACCTCGAAGACTTTGCTTTTTACTAGAAGTGAAACGGAGAGCCATTGGAGGGTTTTGAGCAGAGGAGGGACATGACTTAGATTTTATTTACTTGATTTATTTTTTTCTTGGCCGTGCCAGGGATCGAACCCGGGCCCTCGGCAGTGAAAGCGCGGAGTCCTAAGCACTGGACCTCCAGGGAGTTCCCCTGACTTAGATTTTAAAAGGATCAGTCTGGCTGCTGGGGTGAGACTACACCAGTTGGGACAAAGGTGGAGTCAGGGAAGCCAGGCAAGAGGCTGTTGCAATAATCCAGGGGGGAGCTCATGGTGACTTGGACGGAGGTGGTAACAGTGGAGGACAGGAGAAGTTTGCTTCCAGATGTTAGAGACCAGAGAAAGGCCTCAGTACTGGGGCTCTCAGAGCTGGAAGAGCCCTCAGACCTGCTGTGCCAGGAATGGAAGGGCCTGGGAAGTGGTGTTTAGCCTGCATTTACCTGTGAAGAACCTGAAGCATAGGGCAGGGGCTGTGCCTGCTTCCCCAGGATGGGCTCAGGGGCTGACCGGGCATGAAATGGGGCACTCAGAGCTGCTGGGGGAACTGACCCTGTGGTTCCTTCCCTGCAGTTACTGCTACCAGTGCCAAAGCCAGGTGCCACCGCGCAGCGGGCATTGCTCTGCCTGCCGCATCTGCATCCTTCGCCGGGACCACCACTGCCGCCTGCTGGGCCGCTGCGTGGGCTTCCACAACTACCGGCCCTTCCTGTGTCTGCTGCTTCACGCCGCAGGCGTCCTGCTGCACGTCTCTGTGCTGCTGGGCCCTGCCCTGTCGGCCCTGCTGCGAGCCCACACACCCCTCCACACCGCCGCCCTCCTCCTGCTGCCCTGGCTCATGCTGCTCACAGGTGGGGGGCCGGGGAGGCCTCCACAGAGAGGCAGAGGCCCATTCTGGTAGGCGATGGGATTTCCGCCTGGTTCTCCAGGCAGCGCCCTGGGGACCTAGTCCCCACGTCAGTTACGGGAGGTGAAGGGAGCCTGGTATTCACTTGGGTGTGCCGTCTGGTAAAATACAGGGCCTCGGCATAGGTACAGAGTTCTGGCTGAGAGAATCGGGAGGAAAGACTAGTGGGATTTCACCTAGAGGGGGATGGGACGGTGAGAGAGCATTCTAAGTGGGGGGCATTCGGAGTTAGGGGAGCAGTGTGAACAAAGGCTTGGAGGTTGGGCACGGAGTAGTGAAGGCATTTGGTGGGAATTGTGAGAATTAAGGCTAGGGCAGTAAGTGAGGACTGGATGGTGGAGGGCCTTGAATGGAGTGTGAGGAGTTGGTCCTTACTTGACTGGGCAGTGGGGAGCCAGTGAAAGTTACAGGCAGGGGAAGGTCCAGTCTTTGGAAGTGGGGAGGGGATGTTTTGAATCAGGAGACTGATTGAGAGGCTGTGTTCTGTTTGACACTTTCTTCTGACACCACCCAAGGTAGAAACACCACTGTTGTTTTTTTTTAAACATAATAATAATTATTATTATATTTTTGAAGATGTTGGGGGTAGGAGTTTATTTATTTATTTTATTTTTGCTGTGTTGGGTCTTTGTTTCTGTGCGAGGGCTTTCTCTAGTTGCGGCGAGCGAGGGCCACTCTTCATCATGGTGCGCGGGCCTCTCACTATCGCGGCCTCTCTTGTTGCGGAGCACAGGCTCCAGACGCGCAGGCTCAGTAGTTGTGGCTCACGGGCTGAGTTGCTCCACGGCATGTGGGATCATCCCAGACCAGGGCTTGAACCCGTGTCCCCTGCATTAGCAGGCAGATTCTCAACCACTGCGCCACCAGGGAAGCCCCCCACTGGTTTTTTATACTTTGTTCTCTGCCCCCCAAAATGCTTCGGGCTTGCTTTTCCCTGACTCCTTCCTCCTGACCTGTCCACGGTCCTCTCTGTAACCTTGTCCTGCAATTACTAAACTCCCTGACAACTCTGAATAGTGGCTCTGTCTCATCCTATCCAAGCCCAGCTCTGTCCCCAGGACCCCCTCCCTGCAGCCCAGGGGGCGTCTTGGGAGGCCCAGTGGGGCTGTCAGGGTTTTCCTGTGCCCACACTGGCTTCCTGAGCAGCCCTCCTCTGCCCTCCTCATGACCCCCCTGCCTCCACTGAGACTCAAGCCCTCCAGCTGCTCCTGTCTGCACGCTCCCAACCCCCGGTCATCCACAATCTCCCACTCGCTCCCCGCAGTCACCGAAGACTTGGGCTCTGGCCCCTCGTCTCCCTCTCAGCCCTGGGCCTTGCTGAAGCCATAGGTATCTGAAAGCGTGGGTGAATGGCCCCAGTCACTCAGCTTCGTGACCTTCTCCTCCCCTCCTCCCTTCCCCTACTCCCACATCCCCACCCAAGTCGTGTCAGAATCCAAAATGTGTCACCTCCCAGAGCACCCCATGTCACCCCTCTCTCTGCCCCCACCGCCTCTCCTATCTATCTCTCATTCTGTGCTCCGCGACCCCCCTCCGGAGCTCCTGGCCCTCACCTTTCTATCCATCAGCACCTTCCCCCTTCACCACCCCAGGTCCAGCGTAGCGCCCTCATTTCCACCAGCCTTCCGCAGCATCTCATCTCAAGACTTTTTGCTCCGTCTTCCTTCCGCTGTGCCTTCCTGGCTTCTCTGTGTCTGCCCTTGGCTGCGGAGAGCTGCCAGAGATGCCTGGTACTATGTGGCAGTCGGTGTCACGTCACGTTCATGGCTGCTGACCTCAACAGGCCCTCAGCGGTGCCTGGCTGCCCTGGTTTCTCATAAGCTTCCTCCCCCTAATGGCTGCAGCTCAAATCTTCCCACTTTCCTGTCCTCCAAGCCCCAACCTCTCCTGAAAATACATCACAGAGGAAATTAGTCATCAGATGGCACGTCCAGAATTGGCTGTCCCGTCCTGTGCCCCGCCTTCTCCTGGTGCCCGACCCCTCCTCCCTGCTGGGAGCCCTCACACCGTGGGTCGCTTCTCCTCCTGCCACTCCAGGCTCCCTCCACTGGCTTCCTTTGGGTTTTCCCAGCTGGTACAAAGCCTCTCTTCACCCCACGTCCTCCTCTTCCAGCTTATGCCTTCGGGCTCTTCCATCAGCAGCCAAGTCAAAGGACTTGCCTGGGCTATAGGCTGCTTTTCCTTGCCTCCCACCCATTCCTCCACCTGCTCCAAACTGGCTTCTGCCCCCACCCGTCCTCCGAGACTGCCACAGTCCCCAGGCCTCTGTCTCCACAAAACCCAGAGGACCCTTCTGTGTTCTTTTCTTGCTTATGAGACCTTTCAGCCTCATAAAACTGCTGGCCTTCAGCCTCCTTAAAGGGCTCTATGCTTGACGTCCCCGACGGCTTGTACTTTGGGGTTTCCTCCTTCCTTCCTGGTTTCCCTATATCTGATCCCTAAGGACCTGGTTTCCAGGCTGAGGTCGAGACGCCCTTCTCATCTCCCTACACACTCTGCCGGGTCTCGGAACCGCCCGGGTACCAACCGCTCACAAATCTGCGTATCCAGCCTGGGCTTCTCTCCTGAGCTTCCAGAACTGTCCACTCACTTGTCTCGCAGGCACCTCTCCATCCTGCCTCAGGACCTTCACACAGAATGTGTTCTCCCCTCTTCACTTAGCAAATACCTCCTTAACCTTCAGGCATCACTCAAAATATCCCTGTCAAAATAGATGAAGTTTATTTCCCTGAGCCTCTTAATAAGTTTCCATGTCATCTCCCCACCAGTAGGCTCTCTTTTTTTATTGGAAAAACATTCACGTAACATGAAACTCATAATTTTAACCATTTTCAAGTGCACAGTTCAGCTGCGTTTAGTATATTCGCAGTGTTGTGCAGCCATCACCACCGTCTAATTCCAGACCCTTTTCATCGCCCCCAGTACCCATTAAGCAGTCACTCCCTATTTCCCCCTAGTGCCCCCAGCCCCTGGCAACCACTAATCTTCTGTCTCTATGGATTCGTCTGTTTGGGACATTTCATATAAACGGCACCATACGATACATAACCTTTTGTGTCTGCCTTCTCTCGCTTGACATCACATTTCATGGCATCATGTAGTTCATTAGTTCACCTGATATTTACTACCTTCTGTGGGTCAAGATGATGCAAGGTGCTGTACTTTTGCATTGTCACACACATCATAGCTGTAATTAAGTAACTGAGACATGATCTCTTGAATGTCTGTCTGTGAGCTCCCTGAGGTCGGACATGCTACCTGCCATTCATCCTGGTATTCATAGGAGGTGCTCACAAGTTTGTGATGAATGAGTGAAAGTCGCATCTAGGGCAGGGGGCTGTGTCTGCCCGTTTCACTAGTGTGTTCCCATCAGCCGGCATGGGTTGGCCAGGGAGCAACAACTCAGTGTTTGCTGAGTGGAGGAATGCGCCCTGCTTCGTGGTGGAGTAGGGGATGGGAGGAGGGCAGGAGCTGGGCTCTGGGACGGCTGGGGCCTGCTGCTTCTCCTTGACCCTCTCTGCTCTCTCCTTGCAGGCAGAGTGTCTCTGGCGCAGTTCGCGCTGGCCTTCGTGACCGACACGTGTGTGGCGGGTGCACTGTTGTGCGGGGCTGGACTGCTCTTCCATGGGATGTTGCTGCTGAGGGGCCAGACCACGTGGGAGTGGGCTCGGGGCCAGCGCTCTTACGACCTGGGCCTCTCCCACAACCTGCAGGCGGCCCTGGGGCCCCGCTGGGTCCTTGTCTGGCTCTGGCCCTTCCTGGCCTCCCCGTTGCCGGGGGACGGCATCACGTTCCAGACCACAGCTGATGTGGGACTCATGGCTTCCTGACTCCAGGAAGAGCCTGAGCTGTACAAGGAGTGGGGAACAGGAGAGGGGACTCAGATAACTCCTTTCAGGCCCACCCCCAGCCTCAGAAGGGGCGGCAGGCTGGTACGCTGGTACTTGATGCCTGCTTTCGGCAACTCCAGCCCCACCCTTAGCCTTGCCCTTGCCCAGCTTGGACTCCTAGTGTCCAGGGCTTGGGCCCTGCGGCTCTGCCTCTATCAGTGGCCCCTGAGTACAGCGAAGGGTCTGGCAGGGGGCTGCTCGGCCTGCCCAGCTGCCCCTTTGCCAGGTTAATAAAGTGCCCACTTGGTTCTTGGACTCCCTCCGTCTCTGTGGGTTTCTGGACCTTCACTGTTTCCAGGGTTGCTGTTTTTGGTTCCTCTGATTGGCAGGCCTGGGAACCACAGAATGCCTGAGGGTGTGAGCAGCCAGTGCTCTGCCTCCTGCGGCCTTGGGGCGGGGGGTGGCCAGCAGCTTACGGCAGAATGTAGTGTTCCAGGGTATGAGAATCCAGAATTCTTCCCCAGGTTCAGTGCTTTATAGTTAGGAACATTTCACAGCAACAATTTCAGTGAACTTCTCTCCAGCTAACCTGGTGCACTGGGCAGCAATTATGTGGGTGATAAAGCTCTGAGAGTTGATGTGATAAGATCACGTGGCAGTAAATGGAGGAGTCCGGATTTGAACCCAGACCTTTGTGCTTTCTCCTTCCCCCTTGAACAGCCGAAAAAATCAAGGCAGAGAGATCAGGTGGGGCTGTTCAAGCATCTGTGCTGGCTGGATGGTGCCGAGACTGCTAAGCTCCTCCTCTCTGGACGCTTCAGGAGCTACTTGTTAAACACTTTTATTTAAATATAGTAAATAGACATTTCCAGTTAAATGTGGCAGGTTTAAACATGTGAGTTTGTTTCCTCTTAAAATCTAAAATGATAGTAAAGAAATTAAAAATGATGTAAATGTACAAAGACAAAGAAAATAGGAGGGAGACAGCACTAGACCAAAGAGCCTGACAACATTCTGAAAGATGGAAAGTGGATAGAGGCTCATTTACTCTCTTAGAGAATTAGAAGTTGAAATTAAGCGTTCCCTTCTTGGAGGGGCCAAGAGGCAGCCCGATTACCCCCAGGAGCCCTGGAGAGGTTCACCGTGGAAGGCAAGGTTTGGGGCTGACAGTAGGGCCGGGACTGATTCAAGGTCTCTATGAGAAACAGCTAGGTTGCCCTGCCCCCCAGGACCCACCTGACCCCTCGCTACCCCCCTGGGGTGGAGGCGGGGGCTTTTCGAAGAAGCTTTGCATCTCGGGGGGCCCTGGGGAGGGTGGGGGTGAGGGACTGGACCAAAAATGGAGTTAAGTGAAAACCTACAAGTGCTGCTGGGGGAGGGGGGTAGTCCTTCAGTGACATGGCAGGCTTGCCTTCCAAGAACCCGCAGAGAAGCCCACCCTTCTGACAGGCCCCGCCCATGCCCACAAAGGTTTGAGCTGCTAAGACTTCTTTGTTTTTCTAAACAGCATGCTCTATTACTATTTTTTAACTCTGTTAGGAACTTGGTGTACCTATCACTTTGTGCCGTACATAAGCATTGGAAGACTTCTGTTTCCTCTACTGCTTTACCCCTCACCCTCCAGAATATCTTTTCTTGTTGTTTTTTTTTTATAGTGAAAAGATAAGGAAATGTTTATAAAATAGAAACAACACCCTCCCCACCCCCATTTAAGAAATGGATACTATTTCCTTTGAGGTCCCTGCTGTGCCCCTCCCTGGTAGAGGAAACACTGTGCTGTCTTCATCATCCCCTTGCTTTGCCCTGTGATTTTATTAGCTATGTTTGTACTGGTTTTGCATGTTTTTGAATTTTATATAAACGGAGCCACGCCATGTTTATTCTTCTGTGATTCGCTTTTTCCTTCAATATTTCTAAGATTTATCCAAATTAACGTGTGTGGCTGTAGAGCACTCCTTTTCCTTGCTGTATAGTGATCCATTGAATATACCACAATTTATTTTTCTCTCTTGTCCCACTGATCATTTTATCTACCCCTGTGTATGATTTCCTAAGATCTACTTGGCCCTTGCTCTTCCATATAAATTTTAGAATCAGCTTGTCAAGTTCCACCAATAAACCCCCCCCCCCCCCTTGAAATTGTGACTGGAACCCAACTGAATCTATAGATCAGTTTGGGGAAAATCAACATCCACATGAAATTGAATTTTCCAGTTCGTGAACATGGTGTATCTCTCCATGTAATGTTTTCAATAAAGTTATGTATGTTTTCTCGTAAAGATCATGCCTTTATGGGTTAGATTTATTCTTATGTATTTGGTATCGTGATGCTATCATTCATAGTTTATGAAAATAATTTTATGTCCAGCAAATCTAAAACTTATTTATTTCCTTGAAAATTCTTCTGGGTTTTCTGTATTTATAATCATATCTATGAAAAAATAGTTTTGTTCTTCCTTTTTAATTTTTATATCTCTTATTTTTATTATTTTTTTTTTTGACTGTGCCACGCGGCTTACAGGATCTCAGTTCCCCGACTAGGGATTGAACCCAGGCCGTGGCAGTGAAAGCCCAGAATCCTAACCACGAGACCACCGGGGAACTATCTCTTATTTTTCTTGCCTCTGTCTGGATGGAAGAAAGGGTGGCTACCCTTGACTTGTTTCTCACAATAGAGGGAATGATTTCAATATTTCACCATAAAATATGTTTGCTGTGTTTTTTTATTTAATAGATGATTTTATTAGGCTGAGAAAGTTCCCTTCTATTCCAAGTATGTTGAGTTTTGATTCTTTTACTTTCATTCTCTGCCTCTTAAGAATGGCCTGTAGACGGACTGTTTAAATCTTTGTCTTCTAATAACTGAAGTACAGTCCATTCTTTTTGGCCATGCCACACAGCATGTGGGATCTTAGTTCCCTGACCAGGGATCAAACCTGTGCCCCTTGCAGTGGAAGCACAGTCTTAACCATTGAACTGCCAGCCAGGGAAGTCCCAGTATTTAGTCATTTTTATCTATTGTAATTAACGTTCTTGGATATATTTCTACTCCTTTATTTTGTGCTGTTGTCCTATCTTGGCTAGTGTTTTACCCTTTTAAGTTATTTTTTTGCTGGGTGTAGAATTCTAGGCTAATAGTTATTTCCTGTCAATATACTGAAAATTTTATTCTGTCTTCTGGTGTCTACTGTTGCTGTAAGTCAGCTGTCATCTATTTCATTTTTTTGTTGTTACTGTTCCTTTGAAGATACTTTCTGTCTCCAACTGCTTTTAAGATTTTTTTGTCTTTGGTATTCTACATTTTACTGTGATGTGTCCAAGTATGGTTTTCTTTGTATTTATCTAAATGGGATTCCTTAGGTTTCTTGATTCTATGAATTGATGTCTTTCATCAGTTCTAGCACAGAGTCTTAGCCACTGGACCACCAGGGAAGTCCCCCGCCTTGTCTCTTAATAGCTCCTATTTTCTCTGTTTCTGGCATTCTGAATAATTTCCACAAATCTATCTTCCAATTAAGTCTTTCATCAACTGCTAAACCAATCTATTGAAGTTTTTTTGGTTTTTGTTTGTTTTTAGTGGTTGTACCAACTCATCGAGTTTTATGTGTCAAATGTTTTATTTTTCATTTCTAGAGCTTCTGTTTGGTTCTTTTTCAAGTTTGCCTGCTCATTTCATATACTCTTGCTTACATTTTAAGTTCTTTTAAAATTATTTATTTGTTTGCTTATTTATTTATTCATTTATTTATTTATGGCTGCATTGGGTCTTTGTTGCTGCCCACGGGCTTTCTCTAGCTGCGGCGAGTGGGGGCTACTCTTCATTGCAGCGTGCGGGCTTCTCATTGCAGTGGCTTCTCTTGTTGCGGAGCACGGGCTCTAGGTGTGCGGGCTTCGGTAGTTGTGGCTCGCGGGTTCTAGAGTGCAGGCTCAGTAGTTGTGACACATGGGCTTAGTTGCTCTGCAGCATGTGGGATCTTCCCGGATCAGGGCTTGAACCCGTGTCCCCTGCATCGGCAGGCAGATTCCTAACCATTATGCCACCAGGGAAGCCCAAGTGTTTTTTTCAAATTATTATTTGGCCATGCCATGAAGCATGTGGGATCTTAGTTCCCTGACCAAAAATGGAAGAATTATGAAAAAAGACATGGGGGTCCAGGAATTAGGGAATCTAGCCCAGAACATGGCAAACAGAACTCCCAGGAGAAGTGCTCACTGCAGTTCTAGAGAGCCAACAGCATTCACTTAGGCGGGGGATGAACAGAAGTGTACAGAAAAAAGAGGAACCGTCGGACTGGGAGGAGGAAGAATTAGCAATCGGTATAATATGGAAAACTAAGCAAATGAAAAAAACAGGGCAATTATTAACTCCATGAAAAATAAGTACACAAAAAAGGTAATTTAATTATAGCCCAATTCTTGGCTCTGTAATAAGTAGATAACTTTCACACAGTAATCCAAACAGTATGAATTTACCTAAAAACTAGGGAGAAAAGGAGAGGGCAGGGTACTCCCACAAGAGAGCTATAAGCCTCATCTATTACGATAGGGAGCCAAGAAATAATGTCTAAGCATAAACATATTTAAAGAATAGCTAAGAGAACTGTAGCATGGGGGCAGTACTGGGGAATGGGGAGAGGCTTGCAGGATCTTAGTTCCCGGACCAGGGATTGAACACGGGCCGCTGCAGTGAAAGCGCGAGTCCTAACTGCTAGACCACCAGGAAATTCCTGAGAGGCTGTTTTCTTGTTATAAACTGCCTAATTCCATAGTACCAAGTAGGTACATGTTTTTAGATACTTAAAAAAAAAAAAAGGCAGCACCACTCTCCTCATCGTTAATGTACAGTTTCTTGGAGCTCTAACTGGTGAGGGCATGGGGTATCATGCACAGTTTCTTGCTTTGTATTGCTTTATTTACACTGTCCAGACCAGTACAATTCACATATTTTTTAATAATAGGTACATTGTATTATATCATATAAATTCACGTTAGGTTGGGCTTAGGAATAGTTTCTCCGCTTTCATCATCATGAATAACTATGAGTTGAACCCAGATCAGACTTCTTTGTTCCGAGTTCACACAGTTCATCACTTCACTGGGGTGAAAGGGATTGTGAGGTCATCTGGCCCAGCCCCAGTGACACAGCTCCAGTGACAAGGGGCCCAATACCTGCTAGGGCAGGCCCTTCTGTCTCTGATAAGCTCTCTCAGAAGACTCTTCAGGTTAAGCTGAAATCTCTCTGACAGCGACACTCGCTCTACCTGTCTTTCCATTTCCAGACGAAACGTCCTGCTTATTCCAACTGTGCCTCAGTCAGCTCGATCTAGAAAGTCTAGACCACCCTGATCCAATTGGTTTGTTTGCGAGTGGCTGGACTCTGCAGAGAGGAGGGGGATGGGGCTCTTTCTCTGGTCCAGTCCCCTTGCTTCTCTTAACCTGGCCCCAGAATGCATTCCCTGGGGAGGACAGGGGGTGACTGTGGGCTGTCCCTCACTGTCTCCGGCACAGAGGCTGTTGCCCGGCAGAATCAATCAGCTTGGGGCCCTTGGTCTCAAGAGCAAAAGCTCTGCACTACTCCTGCACCTACTTTCTGGAGTTGACTCCTTGTTTCCTCTAGAGGGGCTGCCAACTCTAGGATGTTAGAGCTGAATCTGGTCAAACTGCCTCATTTTACGCTTGGGGAAACTGAAACACACAGGGATTTGGGTACTTCCCACAAGCCTGAGCTGTCTGCCACATGCTAGCCTGTACCTGGTCAGACAGAAGATATAGGTCCTTCCTCAGGCAGTAGGGTTCCTGGCTCACAAATGGCTCAGGGCGGCCCTGGTAGCGCTAACTCAAAAGAAGGCTGTGAGGCGGGCCAGGCAGACTAGCCAGGGGGCTCCAGGAAGCACCAAGGGCCCAGACTGCGGGTCTCTGATGCTTAAGGTCTAAACATGTACCTTCATTCAGTCTTCAACCTGACTCAACACCTATGGTCCATGCCTTTCCAGTGAATCTCACACTGTGGCCACTGCCCAGTGAACCTGCCACTCACCTGACCGATCTGGGCTCCGGGGCACAGAAGAGCATCTTGACTGGCAGTTCTAGGCTTCTGCCTCCCAAAGCCCCTCCCCAGGACCCCAGAGACGCCCCTCCTGTGTGCCGCGGCCCCACCTCTGCTCTGTCTCTCTGAGCCTTCCTCTCCTGGGATGCTTTCTGGGCACGAGCATCCAAGTCAGGAGCAGCAGCTGTGTGGTCTTCAGAAGCCTGGTGGGGGCTGGGGCCACTAGCTCCTGCACGGCGCTCTCTGCCCCCCGCAGCAGCTTCTCCCTTGGTGATCTTCATGGAGCATCACAGGCCTGAGACCTTGGCTAAGCCCAAGACTTCCGGTGGGAAGGCAGCTATTCCCGGGGCCCCCTGCTGAGCTCACGAGGGGAGATCAGAGGATGTGTTTTGTCTGCAAGCTGAGCTGGGAGGAGCCAAGCCTCTGGAACCCCAGGGAGCAACAGGGGGCTCAGTCTCACCCAAGAAGAGCCTCTGATTGTCTCAGGCAAGGCCCCAGCCAATTCTGCAGCAGCAGCAGAGTGACATGCCTAAGGGAAACGGCAGACAAGGAGGCTGGGCCTATGCCCTCATCTCACCTTGAGCACTTCAGAACTCTGCCTTCAGACCTGGGAGTGGCTTCTGGGGAAAAGTGGGGAGAAGAGAGAGCCCAAAGGGCCAATGCCTGGGTTTCCCTGAGGAGGATGGAGCCCAACCTCCTGGGGACTCACTGACCTGCTGCTACAGGTCACCCAGTGGTCAGGGTGGTGAGAAAGGGGCACTAGGAGAGGAGAGGGAGGCTGTCGCCCAGCACACTGCTGCACTGGAGTGGGCCTGGGGCCGTGGACTCTGCCCGGCTCAGTGGAAGGGGCTGGAACTCCCTGGTCCTGATTCCACAGGGGCTTTAACACGGGCTCAGGCGTCAGGCAGCTGCCAGCCCCTCACTCACAGGCATGTTGATATGGGCGCTGAGCAGGGGTGCGCTCTGGCCTTCTCGGAGCACCAGCACCTATGGAGAAGGTGCCCCAGGTAGTAGGGGGCATTCCCCCTTTACCCCTGCTCCTGCAAAGGCCAAGCACGGTCTGGTCTGCACTGGCCCTAGTGCAGGGCTCTGTCAAAGGGGAGGGGGAGGCTGGGAGGCCTCTACTGGGCAGACACCCACCCCATCCTGGCAGCCACCCAGGGGCCTTGTCCGCACTCACTCACACTGACCTCCCCAACTAGTACCAACCGGCAACCTACCTTGATAATGTCTGAGATGCCCTTGTCACTAAGACTCTCCACAAAGGTCTCCAGGGGGTAGTTGAGCCCTGGCACCAGCAAGGGGACCTAAGTTTGGGGACAAAGAGGTAAAGAAGTCAGCCCTCACGCCTAGACAGTGTTTGGTAGATTCCAAAGCACTCTCATACCTGTTGTCCCAGCTGAACTTCAGTGTGCCCTGGCAGGGTGGGCAGGGATGACAAGCCAGTTTGAGGAGGATGTGGGCTCAGTGGGGGGAGTGAATGCCGCAGGGCTGCATGCATGTCCCTAATTAAAGCTAAACCTTTTTTTTTTTTTTTTTTTCTTTTGGCCACACCGCACAGCAGGCGGGATCTTAGTTCCCCGACCAGGGATTGAACCCGTGCCCCCTGTAGGGGAAACGTGGAGTCTTACCCACTGGGCCACCAGAGAAGTCCCTAAACCTAAACCTCCAACCAAGTCCAGGGCTATTTCTTTCACATCCCAAAGTCTTTCTCAGTTTCTGGTCCTTCCAACTTAGGGTCAAACCTGGACCTGGGGGGAAACAAGGCTCTTCACTCCGGTGCACTGGTACTGTGCACTCATCTTGGAAGAGTCTCCGTGGGGCTCCCATTCCTGCTGCAGGAGTGGCTAGAAAACAGGGCGGGCTCTGGGACCCCAGAGCACCAACAGGCTTCTGAGAGCAGCACCGGTGAGGCCTGGACTCTCACTGTTCTCCCAGAACCTTCGGTGTGCCTCCCTGAGACCTCTCACAGGCTGGGAGAAAAGCAGCTGAGGCAGGTCTCGGGGGCTCTCCCCAGGGCCCCTGCTGCACCCTAGTCTGGTCTGTGGCTGTAGCCACTTGCCAGCTCCCTCACCTCTGACCTGCGGACATCTAATCCGGCCCCGCCCACCCTTTCTCACTCCAGGTCTCAGTAAGGTGGGTCCAGTACCTTGAAGAAGGCCCGGGGCAGAGCATAGAGCCCCTCGTTGTACAGGAAGCAGACCAGCAGCCCCAGGATGGGTCGGGCTGTTGAGGTGTTCTGCAGGTGAAGGGTGAGCTTAAAGGTGGGGCCCAGGCCCTGAACCTGTGCAGAGGGTGGGGTGGGGAGAAAGCCCGTAGGACCTAGTGGCCTTGGGGGCCGAATACGGCCTACCCTGGCCCTGCCCGCCCGCTCCCCCATCAGCGCCCTCAAGTCACCTTCCTCGAACCATTCTAATGCACTGTCCATCCGCCCCTAAAAAGGCACGGAGCTCAGAAGCTTGGCTCCGTGTGCAAGGGATGAGCAAAATCCCAGAGAGGAGAAGGGGCTCGACCGAGGCCACTCAGCAAGTTGGTCGGAGGCACAGTTGGCCTGGGGAAGCCGGCCCTGGCTCCCACCTGTGTCCGTGCCCTGCCCCACCCCGCTCTTCGCAGGGCCTGGCCCAACCTACTCCTCTCGTCCTCTGGTGGCTGCAAGGATTTCACTTTCCTCCCTCTTATCCTCGACTGCTCTGCAGCCGCTTCCTCTCTGTATCTATCCACTTTCTTTAAGGAAAGAGCTATCAGAAGCCCAATTGGATCAGACAGCACACCTCAGGGACCCATTCAGAGCCGGCTGGAGCCCTGACGACCTTGAGGTCACTTGTGTCTGAGTTCAAGGGGCCCTCATCCTCCTTGTGCCAGTGTAAGTCTCAGGATGGCCCCTTCCCAGTACTGGGCAGTCCCAACTCCTTGGGCTGCCGGCAGTTACCGAAATGAACAGGTTTCTTCCCTGTACCACAGCTGTAAGAGTCCCTCAAGGCTCCTGGGAAGAAACAGCCCAAGGTGACCACCTGTGTGCCCTGCCCCAAGTCTGGGGGCTCATCTGAGGCACCGCATGGAATAAGGGGGCTGGAGAGCGTGCCCCACTCTGCGGCCAGCCAAGGGGAAGAGGCGGCACAGGAAAGAGGTGAGAGCGCTCTCACAGAGGAGGACGTGAGCCTTGGGCCCTGGGCCTGTGGGAAGGTGAGAAGGGGCACGGGGCCTAGTTGCCTTGGGATCCGCTCCTGGGCCGAGGGGTGCCCGCACAGCCCTGACCTCTGCCCTTCTGGCCCTGAGGTGGCCTGATGCCCCCCGCCACGTGGGTGCTCACCACAGCGTGCAGCTTGAGCGGCTCCCGCGCCGTCGCAGACACGGGGCTCAGGCTGGACTCGAGGGCCTGCGCGTAGGCACGGGCGGCCCGGAGGCGCAGCAGGTAGAGGTCTGCCTGGAAGGTCCGGTGCATGGCTGAGGAGGCACACAAAGGGCCAATGCTGGACGTGAGCATGCTGGACGTGAGGCAGGAGGAGAGGCAGGGCTGGGGGAGAGGGTGCTGCTCAGGCGGCCGTGGGGAGAGTGCGAGAGGGAGGCACAGTGGGCAGAGGCTGGGAACGTGGGCAATGGGAGGACTGAGGTCCCACAGCCAGCCTCTGGTGACACTGGACGCTGCAGACCACTCCCTGCTCCTCCTTCCTGGTTCTCGCACCACCTGGCTGCCCACACAACCGCAGCCTCCTTTGCTGGCTCCTTCTAGTAAGGGCTGGGGTTCCCTCGAGTTTTGTCCTTGGTCTTCTCATCCTCTGTCTTCCTCGCTGCCCCATCCATGTCCTGCCCCGGCTGTGACCACCCCAAAGAGGAACAACCGCGAGCTCCTGAGGGCAGGGGTGCATCAGGGTCTGGCCCGCATCTGCACCTGGTACCGTGCACTCATCTTGGGCAGCTCGGCGCCCGGCCTGCCTGCTGCTTCTAACTGCCTGATGGGCACCTCCACCTGGACGTCCCATCAACCCCTGGAGCTCAACGCTGCGGAAACCAACCTCATTTCCCTAACTCCGTCACTGCATCCCCGTCCATCAAGTCACCCAGGTTCACCCCTCACAGCTAATCATTGGCCAAGGTCGGATGACCCTTCCTCAGGGCCTCTCCAGAGCCCGCTCCCTCCCCTCCATCCCACTGTCCCTACTTTCCAGACTGAGCACCTTGGTCAGCCAGTCTGTCCTTGTTCCTTGTGCCTGCGAGGAGCCTTCTGCCATTCAGAAGCTTTCATCTTTATGTTACCCCATCCTTTCATCTTTCCTTTTTCCTCTAATACGTTCACAGTTTATTTTAAATTTACCCAGAATTAACTTTTGTGTTTGGTATGAGGTAGAGTTCTAACTTTTTTTCTAGAAACAAGTTGTCCTAATTATGTTTCTTGGACAGTCTCTCCTTCCCCCACTATTTGAAATGACACATCTATCATATACTGACTTTCCACGCGTACAAGGGTCTGTTTCTGGACTTCCTAAACGTGCCACTGAGCTGTATCAATTCCCATACTGATGCCACAGCTGCTAATTCCTACAGCTTCATAGTTCATTCTGCTATCTGATAGGCTGAGTCTCCTCATTCTTATTTTCCCCAAACTTCTTAGATTTACTCTTAGAATCAACTGGTCAAGTCCTCAAAATAAAACCCATAGGGATTTTAACTGTAACTTTGCTATGTTTCTAGATTAATTTCAGAAGCTGTTAACTAATCAACAGCTTTACAACTTTAGGTCTTACTACCCTGAGACTTGGTAAGTCTCATCATTTAAATATTCAGGTGGTCTTTCCTGTTCTTTAAAGCAGTTTTATAATTTTCTTTATTAGACTTTGTATGTTTTCTTGTTAAGTTTACGTCTAAGGATTTCTTTGCTATTGTGAATGGAAACTTTCTCTTTTCTAACTGGATACTGTTGGTATATACAAAAGCTATTGATTCTTGCTATTTTCATTATACCTTAGAGAACTTCTTAATTATTTCTCTAATATATCAATTGCTTCTCTTGGGTTCTCTAGGCTACAACAGCCTGCTAGCTATTTTCTTTATCTTGTAATTTATCCTTTAAACTGTAAGCCAGATTCCTTTCAAAGACAGAGGGGGTTGAGTTACTGTATTTTTCTGCTTAACATCTTTCCCATCTCTCCACTACACGGAATAAACCAAAACATCTTAACTTTGCATTCCAGACCCTTTCGGAGCCAGCTGACCTGCTTTCCCAGCCTCCCCGCTGGCCACTGAGCCTTCCTGCACTGCACCCGCAGCTACATGACAGATGCTGCTTAGATCCAAGTAGGGCCCTGCGCCTTTTCCCAAGCCTCTTCCTAAATCGCCCTCCCCTCTCCCTCTCTGGCTGGTAGGCTTATAATCAGCTTTTGGGGCCAAATCCAATATCATCTCTCTCTGAAGCCTTTCCCAGGCTCCCAGGCAAACACACTCCCTTGTGTGTCTCAACAGCCCTCTGCAGAGACTTATTCTACACCTGTCATGCAACATGAAGTTAGTAAGGTTTACTGAGCTCTTTAGGTAGGGACTGGCCTAATTCTAGGCACCCGGCACAAGGCCTGGCATAATCATAGGTATTAAGTGAATGAATGAATGAATGAATGAACAAAAGAGCAGGAAAATCAAATAGGATAAGGAAGAACCTCGATCAGATTCTACTTCTCTCATGAGACTTCCTCCATCTAAAAGTGGCTGCTCCCTCCTCGAGTTCTAAGGGCTCTCGCCCTCACCCACAGCACCTTCCCCCTTGAGCTGTAGCTCTTTGTTGGCAGGGTGTACCTCCTAGGCTGTCTCTGGGCTTCCAGAGGCATGAGACCCACCCGGTTCACCCAGGTCTCCTCCCACTGCTCAGGGCACCCAGGCGGCATTCACCCAGTTCCTGCTGCTTTGGCGCAAGGGAGGAGGAAGAGGAAGGAGCCAGCCTGAATCTCACCGGTGCCGGCTTCCCGCTCTCGCAGTGTCTGATCCACGTAAAGCCGGGTCTTTCGGGGCATGTTGAGTTTCATGGCCTGGGCTGGTGGGGGACCTGCTTCACCTCCCCCCTCCACAAACACTGCTGTGCGCTTCAGGATCTTGATAATCAGGCCACCACCTAGGGAGGAGGACAGGCAGAAGCAGATTTGTCCTCCCCATTTCTACCCTACGTTCCCATTCTTTCTTCCCAAACAATCTGTCTCATATCGACCCATTTCAGTCTTCCTGCTGAGACTCTGAGTCTCTGGAAGGAATGGAGTGTGTCCTCCCATTAATTCATCCATTCATTGAGCAGCTGCTTTACTTGTTTATTTTTGGCTGCGTCACTCTGCTTGCGGGATCTTACTTCCCTGACCAGGGATCGAACCCGGGCCCCCTGTAGTGGAAGTGCAGAGCCCTAACCACTGGACCGCCAGGGAATTCCCTAGTAGTTATTTATTGACCACTGCGATGTTCCAGTTCCGCATTGTGGCGGATACTGGGGTGAACTGGAGACACAGCCAGGGCCTGGCCCCCAGGTAGTGACATCAGACTGCTGGTGAGCTGTCCCCAGTGAAGGCCCAGCCCAGACAGGACGTGTCTGCAAGCCCTGCTTTCCAAACCTAGGCCCACCAATGTTCCACATCCGCCTCCTCTTCTTTCCCAGGATCTGGCCTATCTCACTGACTCCCAACTTTAAAAACCCTGCCAGGCCCGACTCGCCTCACCTCGTGTAGTCATGATGAGGGTGTGATCTTCCCGCCCGTAGCGGCCAAAGCAAAGGCTGGTCACTGCATCCTACGGTGGCGATGTCAGAGTTTAGCTGGGAAAATGACTCAGTGAGGAGAGCAAGTCTGGGGGGAGGGGGATAAGGCTTGGAGACCCCAGATATGATGTAAGAGGTGAGATGTGAGGCGAGGCCTGGAGCCACGCTGCCTCTAATCCCAGCCCCCTCCTCACTGTCACGGCCACAGTTCCAGACTGAACATCACTGGCTTTGGGGTCAGCTTTCTAAGAGGTCTCCCAGCCTAGTCTTCCTCCCCAGTGTCTTTCACACTGCTGCCTCTGCTGCCTTTCAAAAATACAAATATGACCACACCTATTCCCTGCTGAAAAACCTCCAGTGGCTTTTGCCCTCCTTTTCAGGACATTCAAGGCCTTCCGCATCTGACGCCAACTTGCCTTTTCTATCAGTTCTCTCCCTGCCCTTTCCCCAACCCACACACCACACCGCCTGCCCTCCCAGCAGCCTGTGGTCCAAACCAGCTGCTTTCCAATTTTACATTGTGACATATGACACTTTATACATACAAGTACACAAAGTTTCACATGTGATATATTCTGAACTTCTTTTTTCTGGTTCTGTTGCTGGCCTATTAAATTGATTTTGTTTGAAAAAGTCTGGTCCAGATTCATCAAACTACCTGGACTCCTTTAAAGAACACTCATGCCTCTCAGCCTTTGTTCATGTTATTTCCAGTCTGGAATATTCTATCTCCATTTATCCACTCCATTTATCGAAGCAGACTGCTTCGAGGCCCAGCTGAATTGTGGTTTGCCCTGTGAAATGGCCGCTGAGTCCCGTCCCCATTTATCCTTCACCCCCCCCGCCCCCAGTCACTGGGCTGCCTCTGTGCTTTTTCAGTGCTTTGCTCTGCTTTAGTCTGCCTTGTATTTGAATCGGCTGTGTCTCTAGCTGGCTATCACTTCAGACTGTAAGTTCCCCGACAGTAAGGATTCAGTCACTGATTTATCCTTCTAATACAGTGAGTTGTGCATATGGGATGCTCAACGAATGTTTTCAAAATGCATCAGAAGTTAAGGGTGGCAGGTGGAGTGGGGTCAGGAGAGGCAGTGAAGGGGCCCCACAGGCGGGAGCGGGGCAAGGAGGAGGCAGCAGCTCACCGGCGTGCGGACGATGCTGAGCAGGGCCTTGTCGCGGTAGATGCGGACCTCTCCGTTGGCCAGTCCGGCCATGACGGCCTGCAGGCCCCAGGAGCGCTGCTCCAGGAGGTTCATGGTCAGGATGGCTGCGGGCATCTGCACTGTCCACAGCCTCTTACCCTGCGTGGGGGGCAGGGGACGGTTAAATGTCTGCAGGGGGCTCAGGGCTTAAGAGTGGAAAGAAGGGGTGGCTGGAGTTGCTGGGAAGGGAAGGCCGGAAGGGCTCGCCTGCTGAGGGGGACTAAGGAGGCATGGGTGGAGGGGCTGGGGCTGGTGCTTGCCCAGAGGCCACACCTTGTGGGTGAAGCCATGCAGGCTGTCTTGGTTGCTGCCCACCACCAGGACCTTGTGAACCCGGACAAGCCCCACGGGCTGGGCACTCAGCTCGATGCAGTACTTGGGGCGCTTGGAGTCTCTGTGGAATAAAGACACACTCTCCCAGCCCCAGAGGAACCTCTCTCCTTCCCCGGCTGACCCTCCTCTTTCCAAGCCCCACAGACTACCCTGGCAGGAACCTTGGCCCACAAGCAGATGACTGCGCTGTTAGTTCCACCTCTGTGACTTAGTAGCTGCACGACCTTGGATAACAGGAAGTGTGTCTTCCCTCCTAGTCTTCCTCTCAACTTTACCACAGTAATTTGTGTGATAACCTGGCACTTACCAGTTTACAGTGAGCGCACTGCAGGTTAGACAAAGTAACGGACTGACGCAGTTTAGTAATTCATCAGAAAAGCATGAGGAGTTTATTCTGTGTAAATGCACTGTTCTCAGTTTCCTGGCCTCTGAGTCTTAATTTCTCTTATCAAGAAAGTAGGGGGCTTCCCTGGTGGCGCAGTGGTTGAGAGTCCGCCTGCCGATGCAGGGGACGCGGGTTCGTGCCCCGGTCCGGGAAGATCCCACATGCCGTGGAGCGGCTGGGCCCGTGGGCCATGGCCGCTGAGCCTGCCGTCCGGAGCCTGTGCTCCGCAGCGGGAGAGGCCACAGCAGTGAGAGGCCCGCATAGCACAAAAAAAAAAAAAAAAAAGAAAGTAGGGATAATTCCTGTCTGTCCATCACAGGCTCTAGCCCACCTTGCTTAAGTCTGAGCCAGAGTCATCTCCCACCTAATGACTCCTCTGAGAGCTTCCCTACTGGTCTCCGGGACTCCTTCCAATCTACCCTCCACCCAGCACGGTAATCTTTAAAAAATGTAAACGGGTCATGTCATTCTTCTGAGTAAAACCCCATAATAGTTTTCTACTGCACTTCGGATAAAATCCAAAATCTTTACCATGTCCCACCAAGTCCTGCATGAGCCGACCCTGGTCTCTAGGTCATGTCTTGCCACCGAGCTTGAGTGGCACAAGATAATGTCTTTCCCGCCTAGAGTTCGCTTAAATTTCCTCTGCCTGTAACACTCTTGCTTCACTTTTGCGGAGCACAGGCTCCGGACACGCAGGCTCAGCGGCCATGCCTCGTGGGCCCAGCTGCTCCGCGGCACGTGGGATCTTCCCGGACCGGGGCACGAACCCGTGTCCCCTGCATCAGCAGGTGGACTCTCAACCACTGCGCCACCAGGGAAGCCCTTGCTTCACTTTCTGAACAACTGGCTCCTTCTTAACCTTCAAGTCATCTCCCCAGACAGACACTCGCTGGTCACCCTGACCGCATTGTTTTTCCCGTTGAGCCTGTGTTTTCCTCCACAGCATCCAGTTTGCAATATTACCTTGGTTTGCTGACTTTAATATCTATCTTCCCACAAGGGCAGGGACTTTGTTAATGTTTTGTTCAGCAATATATCCCCAATAGCTTATACAATGCTTCATACATAGTAGGTGCTCGAAAACATTTCTTGAATTAAAAAAAATGACTGTTGAGAAATATCAAACTAACGCATAAGGAAACTTCACATACCTATAAAAGCAACAGAACAAGTATGAGAGACTATTTTCATTTCTTCTAATATCTGATTGCATCACTCGTGTTACGGCCACCCGGCCCAGTCTCTCACTTTGCCAGGCCCCATCGGACGAGCCTCCACATGTCCCCTGTGCTCAAGGGCTCTGCCTCCTATATGAAGTTCTCAGCTCTTTCCATTCCCACATTCCAGCCCCAAAGCCCCCTGCTCATCTTACAAGCCCTCAAGACCACCAGGTTTCTGAGATGTTCCTCTAGCCCCAGAGACCACGGATGTGGCTACCTTCTCAGCATATAGATGTTCCCGTTGCGGCAGGCAGCAGCAAGACGGAACTCCACATCGAACTGGCCAGAAACCTCCAGGAAGACGGGGACGCTGGGTAGGCTCATCTGCAAAGAACAGACTCAAACATCCCGATTTCCCTGGAGCCCCAGCCCTTCCCTGACCTGAAGTAATTCCTCCAAGTCCCAATCTCCTCACTCACACCCTGCTGGTCACAGTTTAAACTTGTACAATTTTTCTGGAAGGAAACTCGGCAACATGTAGCCCTTTGACTAAACTCGGCCACTTCTAGGAATGCATCGTAAGGAAGCATTTAGATAAGCACGCAAAGATGTCTGGGCAAGGAAGCCCACTGAGGTGGTGTTAATAATAGCAAAAAACTGCAAACAAATGTACAATAGGTGACAGGGTACATCTATATAATCGATGTTGTGTGGCCTTTGCAAAGGCTGATGTGGTTTTATATAGATATGGAAAGATATTGATAAGCTTCTGCTACATGAAAACAGTAGCTTACATGATCCTATGCCAAGAGGCCATATTTGTAAAAAAAAAAAAAAAATTACGTAAAGTTATATATCTGTGTCTAAATATGAAAATGTCTGGAAAGACTTATGCCAAAGACTTATCTGTGGGTGGTGGGATTTGGGGATATATATCTTTTTCTTTTCTTCTTCTTTTTTTTTTTTTTTTGTGGCCCCATCACATGGCATGCAGGATCTTAGTTCCCCGACCAGGGCTTGAACCCGTGCCCCCTGCAGTGGAAGCGCAGAGTCTTAACCACTGGACCGCCAGGCAAGTCCCTATATCTCTTTCTTTACGCTTATCTACATTTTATAATTTTCCACAGTGAACACATATTACCAAGAACTAACTGGGGGGCAGGAGATATTGGGGAACAGGGGAGGGAATGGAGCCTGGGCCACGGGTGTGCCCACGGCCAGGCCCCACACTGACCTTGGCCAAAACAGTGAAGGCTTCTGGGTCCAGCACCAGGAGCTCCTTGTTCTCAGTGCCCAGCACCAGGCAGGACACAGCGTCCTCGTCAGCCAGGTTCTTCTTTAAGGTGGTCATGGTGGTGATGACTGTCTGCAGAGGGACTCCAGGGGTCACCCAGTAGCTCCCCTCACACCATCCCCCCAGAGACTCCCAGGACGCCCCAGGAAGAAAGAGGGCAAAGGAGGAGGAAGAGTATCAGAGATGTGACAGAAGATTTATGTACAAAGGTGTTTACTGCAACAAACCTAACTTTCTAACAAAAGAGGATTGTCTAAGTCAATTATAAACTATCTGTATGATAAAAAACCCATGCAGTCATTTACAAAAATCACATTTTACAAGAAGACTCAGTGACAGGGAGGATGCTTCTAACGTATTAAGAGAAAACACAGGTAAAAAGTTATGTTAGTATTATCCCAGTTTAAAAAAAATATATGAATAAAAAAACATGCTGGAAAGCTAAACCCTTAAATACAAACACTGGTTATCTCTGGACAATGAGATCATAGGTGATGTTTAATTTCTCCATTGTGCTTTCCTACAGTTTCTACAGTGGGAATATGTTCTTTTTCTAATTGTGATTGGAGAGAAAACAAAAGAGAAGGGGATGATCCCTTTTTTAGGAATTTCTCCTATGGAAGTAACTTAGCGGGACTAAAATGTTTCTTTGGATGAAGCTGTTCATTGTGTGACTATCTTTAAGATTAAAAAAAAAGGAATGATCCTCAATGCCTAGTGGAAGGAGAAAAGTTATAGAAACATGGACGTTAGTGGCTCCCAATCATGTAACCATGCACATACTTGGAACGATGGCCTCCCCAAAACTGCATCTTTTAAGCAATACTTACTTCATTTACTTCCTGATTTTAAAAGTACTCAATGATAGTGACACCTGTGGACCTCAGCTGCTGCTCGGCAGGAGAGAACAATGTTTCTCACAGAATTGTCTAAGGCTAGCCAAAGGCTGAGGTACGTGTTGGTCAGTGTGTTCGGCTCACGTGGCCTCTACAGGAAGTAGCCGGTTCCCCTGCGGCTTTCTGAAATGCAGGGACAGCTATGGGAGCCCATCCCTGGGCTAGGGTCAGGAACCCCTAGGTCAGGAACCACTGGAGTTCATCAACGAATAGGATCATCAATAAAGCCATTAAAAGCATAACTAAGAAAAATATGAAGTGCATAAAAAGGAGACATTTCTTCTCCAATGACCTGCATGTGAATAGTTACATAAACTATGAATGAAATAATGAACAATCCATGAAATAATCAAGGGGTCACTTGATTAAAAATGGAGTTCTTCAAGACTAATGCTCAAGATATATGTTATGTACTCAAGGGAAGCAGGATATAAAAGCATATTTATAAAGGAAATGTACCAAACTGGTAAGAGTACCTCTGAGTAGTGAGTGTAGTCACTTATATTTCTCCTTTATATTTCTCTTTATTTTCAAAGTTTTCTCTAATGAAAATATATTACCTTTACCCCCAAGATGATAAAAGTTATATAAAGCTACATAACTGTATATCAATTCAAAGCTGTCACTGTGGGGCTTCCCTCGTGGCGCAGTGGTTAGGAATCCGCCTGCCAGTGCAGGGGACATAGGTTCAAGCCCTGGTCTGGGAAGATCCCACATGCCGTGGAACAACTAAGCCCGTGCGCCACAACTACTGAGCCCGTGTGCCACAACTACTGAGCCCGCGCGCCTAGAGCCCGTGCTCCGCAACAAGAGAAGCTACCGCAATGAGAAGCCTGCGCACCGCAATGAAGAGTAGCCCCCGCTCACCGCAACTAGAGAAAGCCCACGTGCAGCAACAAAAACCCAATGCAGCAAAAAATTTTTAAATGAAAATAAATACATTTATTAAAAAAAAAAAGCTGTTACTGTTAACTGGAAAGTAGAAGCCCTGCAGCTTTGTGACTATATATGTGGAAGGGTAACTGCAAAGTAAAACTAGTCGCATTTGGCTGTAGAATTTACCACGAACGTTACATGGTCTCTTTAAAAAACTGTCCATATTTTTTCTAGGGAAATAAGAAGAGAGGGGCAGTACCTGCCGCCTGATGGACTTGGACTTGTGCTGGTTCACAAATGCCTCCATTTCACTCAGCTCCAGCTGCAGAAACCTGGACACACAGAGCACTGACACCTGCATGCCTTGGGCCTGGCTGCCCTCCCCAGGCCACTCCAGGGCCGCTCCCTCCCCGCTGGGAGCTTCTGGAGCCCTGGCCCTCCAGAGGGCCCTTACCTGAGTGACTGTACAGACAAAGGCACCTCTGCCTTCTCCCTGTAAGGAGAGGGACCATCATGGCAGGTTTAGTTAAGGAACAGGGCCTGGGGTTCAGACTGCGGGCTCTGGGATGAAGGCGTAGGGGTGGGGGAATGAGGGAGGGGTAGGAGGCATACGAAGCGGGAAGTGGGATCTCACCGGATGCCCTCCAGCATCTCCTTCAGGGTCAGGGGGTCAATCCGGTCCTGTGCCAGCATGGGAAGAAGGTACAGCCTGTGAGCACCAGAGCCAGGCAGGGAACGAGGACAACCCCAAGGCTGCTACCTTCGCCTTCTTGTTCTCATCCTGCACATCACTCACCTCTTTGGCCTGGTTCCAAAGGTCCTGTTCCAGGGGGTTTGGAGGCAACTGGGGCAGGCTGAACTTGAAGTAGGGCCTGAGATTCTTATACACATACACACAAGGGCCTGACGCGAGTGCCAGCGCTGGTGTCCGGGGTTCGTGTTGCTCCATGAGGAAGGTGGCAGCAGCGGCTGGCAGGGCAGGTAGCGGGCTTTCGCTCAGCACTGTGGGCCCTTTAAGCACCTTCAGGCGGGGCTGCTGCCCACCTGGGCCAAGGTCCCCCACCACCAGCTGTAGAGAGAGGCGGGCTGATTCCTGGCTCAGGGTCTAAAGACCACCCCCGCTACTGCCCCTCTTCTTGGGCTTAGCTTTTTGCTGGTGCACATTCATATACACTCACAATGCACCATGGGTGGGTGGGGGAAGGGCAAAGGCTTTGCAAGAAGGCTTGTAAGCTGTGTGACCTTGGGAAAACTGATGCAACTTCCTGAGCCACAGTTTTCCCACGTGCAAAAGGGGAATACCTACCATACGACACTTGTAGTGAAAATCAAATGAGGTAATCAACTAGAGAACCTAGCGAGGAATAGGTGGCAGCTCATGTTTTCATTGCTTGTTCAGCAAACATTTCTTCAGGGCCTGCTCCACGCCAGGCACTGTTCTAGACACTGGAACAGTTGCTGAGGTCAGTGGGGGGCCTGAAACTCATATCTGGGCTCTGAGGCCTGGCTTCCAAACGGGAACAGAGCTAAAGATGCAGAACCAGTCACGCAGAGCAGGATGTGCTCTACGGACCCAGAGAGGAGAACCAAACTCCTCAGCCTGTCTTTTCCACCCTCCAAGCCACCGTAGCTGTCATGCAAACCCATTCTCCTGAGTGAGGCCTTCAAGGCCCCTCTGATCTGGTTCCCAACTTGTTTTCTAACACCTCCCTATCCATGCTATGCTCCAGCCAGAATGCGGGCGGCCACAGAATGCCCGGATTCTGCGCATGTAGTGTGCTAGGAGCCACACCAGTAACTTCATGCGTCCTTTCATTTAATCCTAGCAACAACCTGTGAGGTAGGTACGATTATTAGCCTCATTTCACAAATGAGGAAGCTGTGGCTTAGAGATGTTAGGTAAAAGTCACCCGGCTAGTCAGTGGTAGAGCTAGGACCTGAACCTAGGTCTGTCTGGATCCAAAGCCGGTGGTCTTAACTATTATTTCATATTGGCCTCAACTTTCTAATTTCAAATTTGCTCTTTCCAAATATGCTGTGAACTTCCAAGCCTCTCTGCCTCTGCTTGTGCTGTTCCCTCTGCCTGGAATGCCCTCCTCTCTTCCATGCCTTCTTGGGACACTTCATTCATCCTTCAGCACCAGTTCATGTTACTGCCCTCTAGTGCCTCCTGATAGAGTCACTGTTCTTTCATTGGTGCTCCCGTAATAATTTCCATATATTCTATTTTAGCATCCACTCATCTACCCCAAAAATATTTATCTATTATCTAATTTGTGCCAGGCACTGGGTTAGATGCTTGGAATCGACAGTAAGCAAACTAGCCATTGAAAAAGTTATTACACAAAAGCATTACCATTTCACATTAGTTATTGGGTCTGTGATTTCTCCACCCTTCACTGCTGTCAGCCCAGCGCCAAGCATACACTAGGTGTTCAGTCAACATCATGGATGAACTAAGGGCATTGTCTATATCTCCTTCTGACTATGGACTGGCTCATTTCTAAGTTTAGTGTGTGCACAACACCTGACACACAGAAGGGGTTCACTGTATGCTTGCCGAATTGTTGAATGATTTATGGATAGGAATTTGGGGGCCAAAGTCACCAAATCCGACTGCACAGTCCATGTAGGGTATGACTCCCTTCAAGCTGCCCACATAACACACCCATTGTGGGTTCACTGCCCTTGCTGAGGGCTGAGCTGACAGACCCAGGTCTGCCACCTTTTACAAACTCGGTAAACTCAGCCTCTCAGAATCTATTTTCCCACTAATAAATAATATCTATGTATGTGAAACTGCCTCAAAGAGAGTCTACTCCAGACATGTTAACTTCCTTTATTTAGCCCAATATATATCTCAAACTTTTAAAAACCTGTGCCTTCAAAATTTTTTATCTATTTTTCTTCTTCTTTTTTTTTTTTTTTGCGGTACACGGGCCTCTCACTGTTGTGGCCTCTTCCGTTGTGGAGCATAGGCTCCAGACGCGCAGGCTCAGCAGCCACGGCTCACAAGCCCAGCTGCTCCGTGGCATGTGGGATCTTCCCGGACCAGGGCATGAACCCGTGTCCCCTGCAACGGCAGGCGGACTCTCAACCACTGCGCCACCAGGGAAGCCCTATTTTTCTTCTTTTTTTAATATTTTCTTGACTACCCCGTGCGGCATGTGGGATCTTAGTTCCCCGACCAGGGGTTGAACCCACGTGCCTTGCATTGGAAGTGTGGACTCTTAACCACTGGACTGCCAGGGAAGTCCCCCAATTTTTTATTTCTTTATTTATATTTTATTTACTTACTTTTATATTTTAAATAAAATTTAAAATTTAACCTTTTTATTATGGAAAATTTTCAGTCATATACAAAAGTAGAGAGACTCATATAATGAACCCCCAAATACCCATCATCCAGCTTCAACAATGATTAGCTCATGGCTAATCTTAAAATCTATACCCTTTTCTTAAAAAAAAAAAAAAATTATTTATTTGGCTGCACTGGGGTCTTAGTTGTGGCATGTGGGATCTTTAGTTGGGGCATGTGGGATCTTTAGTTGAGGCATGTGGGATCTAGTTCCCTGACCAGGGATCACACCCGGGCCCCCTGCATTGGGAGCATGGAGTCTTAACCACTGGACCACCAGGGAAGTCCCTATGCCCTTTTTTTTTTTTTTTTTTTGCTGTACGCGGGCCTCTCACTGTTGTGGCCTCTCCCGTCCTTTTGATAAACATAAAACTCTCACTCTCCTCCCTTCTACTTTCCCTCCAGAGTAACGCCCCACCCCCAACCAAGGGATGTGCCCTTCCAGTAAAGAATTACTTCAAGTTAACAAAATTAAGATGCTTTATCTTAGTATAATTTCCGGCAGCATTTTGCTCTGCTTTACTTTCCGCAGTCTGTACTGTGAAATCAACAGGTTCTCTTCACTTTCCACATTAAAAATAAAATTTAACCCTAAATGTGCTTTTTCAAAGTACACGTTAATTCCAGATTATGCTGAGCTTCTTTGGAGCCATCGGGAAGTCTCACCTCTGGGGTGATATGCTTACCTTGTACTCCCCGTCACCATGCAAATCTGCCAGCTCTGGAAAACATAAAACAGCCATAAGCCAGGGTCTCAGAATTCTAGAGGCTTCCCTACAGAACCATCCGACTCCTCCGTCCCCCAAGAACCGGGGTTCCTGGTCCCAGAGACTCACGCAGGCAGGCGGAAAAGGTGTGGATGTTGGCCATGGGGTCGTAGTGTGCATCCAGCCATTTCGAACTGGCTTCACTGCTGGGAGAAGAGGGAAAGAGTTGCGGGGGGCGCGGAAGATGAATCCCAAGGAAGGGGAAGAAAACTTGCCGGAGCTGGTTTCTGAGAATGAGGTGTGTAGGCAGCTTTGAACTAGGGGTATAGAACATCTGGGTCCAAGTCCAGGCTCCACCACCGGCGCACAGTGACCTCGAGTCACCCACACGCACCCATTCACTCCTTGGGCCTCAGTTTCCCCACTTGATCTCTAAGAGCCCTTCAAGGACCGCCAGCGCTGCTGAGAACCGCAGGAGCCCAGATCCCGGGGACCAGGGCACCCTCTTTACATAGGTAGGAAAAGAGGCCTCAAGGACCCCAGCCTTCACCTCTCAGCTCTGCCGCTGTCGGAATCCGACGAAGACGCAGCAGCCATCTTCTCAGGCGTCACCCTGGCAACCAGCTCCGGCAAGCCGCCGCGCAGCGCCTAATAGAGCCCGGGTTCTGGAAAGCTCGCGTATAAAGGTTCCGGGCGCTCAGCTTTCCGGCCCGGGACGCAGAGGCCAGCGAGCAGGATGCTCTGGCTTGTGCCGGGTTTCTAGCTACTGAGATGCAATCCCTCATTCCAGCTCATATCATTTATCCTTGATCCTTCCAGTAGGAGCTTTTGGGCCTTGCAGCTCAGAGTCAGCAGCAGGGCCCTCTGGCTTTGAGCCCTGGAAACGAGCCCCTGTAGTGTTTATGAACAGCAAAACTAACTCCTCCCCTCTTCATCCTCATGGTTAACCGGGTGGAAAAGAGGCCACTCCTTTTCTCCCTCCTTACTCTAGAGGTCCAGGCTCAGAGAAAAAACACAAAGGGTAAGAGATTAAATCCTAGGATTGTGGCTGAAGTTGAGGCTTTCCAGGTTTTAGGTTCCTGGAATATTTTAAAATAGAAGAAAAGCCACGAAGGAGGACGGCAAAAATTGTGCTACGTTCATCTCTTGACTCTTTGTATATCCACATTTAGAGGTGATGTCAAAATCCCGTTGTGGATGGGAGCCTAAAAATAACCCTCCTTCTCCCACCACAGGCCTTGATCCCAGCACCTTGCTGGGAGCAAATGAGAAGTGAGGTAAAGGCAAGGAAGAACCACACAAATTGCAAAGATGGTGGTGGTTTCTAATATTTATTTTTCTGGTTATAAAAGTAATACATGAAGAGCACTGGACTGGGAGAGGTTTTGAGTCCTGCAGGATGCCAGGTCACTTTCTCAGAACCTGCATTGCCTCATCTGGGAAGCCGGGTAAGGAGTCCTGCCTTGCTCACCCCACAGAGGGCAGTGCAGATCAGATGAGATAACACAGGGGAAGCACTTGGTAAGCTGGAAAGTGCTGTCAAATGGAAGGGCTTAGTGTCGCCACCCTCGGCTGAGGTAGCACCAAGGTCCGAGCTCCTGCCCCTCCCCTAGCCCCTAAGACACGGACAAAAAGGGGGCCACTTGCAGCCTTGGTTTAGTGGAGTGGGGGAAGGGCCATGCAAATCTGCCTCAAGCCTGGCCAGATGGGGTTTCACTGGGGCACTTCCAGAACCGGGCATCAGCTGTGGCCAGCTGGGTGAGGATCTCCTCCAACTCGGGCCCATCCTCTGGGAAGCGCTCAGAGAAGGATCGGATGAGGCCAGCAGCTGAGGCCTCATACTCAAGAAGCTGTACTTCTGAGCCTGGGGAGGAGATGGAGAAAAAAACAGCAGCAGGAAAAGGTCTTAATAGGGAAGCAGAATCACAATCATAAGCATAGGAGCAGCTAGTTCTTCCTGAGCTCTTACCATGTGCCAAAAATTGTGCTCAATATTTCTTTTTTTTTTTTTTTTTTTTTTGCGGTACGCGGGCCTCTCACTGCTGTGGCCTCTCCCGTTGCGGGGCACAGGCTCCGGACGCACAGGCTCAGTGGCCATGGCTCACGGGCCCAGCCGCTCTGCGGCACGTGGGATCTTCCCGGACTGGGGCACGAACCCGTGTCCCCTGCATCGGCAGGCGGACTCTCAACCACTGTGCCACCAGGGAAGCCCCTCAATATTTCTTTATCTAACTGAATCCTTAAAATAATCCTATGAGATAGGAAATATTAAAGGGGGGGTATTCAGTGAATTGCTGCACTCATTCATTCACTTAATAAAGATTTACACCAGTGCCATGTTAGGTAAAACAGACACAGTCCTTGGCCTCCAGGAATTGCCTTATCTCTGTCTACTGCTGGACTCTGGGCAAGTTTCTCATCCTCTCTAAGCCTCAGTTTCCTCATCTGTAAAGTGTGGGCAAGCACAGTGCTTGTTGTCTCAAGAAGCTGTGGTGATTAAATACAAGCATGCATTGAGGGAATGCTCACCAGGCGCCAGCTACCACGAGCATCACGACCCCTGAACCTATTACTCACCTGTTAAGTGAGGCTGTTCCCAGGGTACCCATCTCACTTATGGGGTGTTCCTGAATACTCCTGGGAAGCACTTCCCTCTAACATCCCTCCACTGCTCTACCCACTCACAGCACCTTGTTGTGCCCTGTGGCATCATGGGATGTACGCAGCTAAGAGCACAGGCTCTGAGTTCAGATGGCCCAAGTTCAAATCCTGGTCCTGCCACCCACTAACTGTATGACCTCAAGCAAGTACATTCCCTTCTGTGTCTTAGTTTCCAGCTGAAAAATGGGGATAATAACTTCCTCATTGAGTTGTTGGGAGTTGATCCATGGAAAGTTTTTACCCAGACTCTGGCACATGGGAGTCCTCAAAGGTCAGCTACAATCATCATCAGCATCTTCATCAACATCACCACCACTACCTTTGAAAATTCAACCTGTTCTTCAGGCCTTAAAGTTTTACCCCCACTTCCTCCCCAGACCCTTCCCTGAGTCCCTCAAAAGTAGAGGTGATCTTCCCTTCTCTAAGTGTTCAGACCACTGTTTGTGTCTCTTGGGCACCCATGAACACTTCCCTTATAAGATCATTTCTCTATCTGGCTTACTCCTAATGGGCTGTGAACTACTTGAAGTGAGTAGTCCAACCCCAATGCCTGCCCAGGGCTGGACAGTCAAAGCAATGATGATATTGTCCATGTAATGAGCACTGACTATGTGCCCGGCATGATCCATTCTCTCACTCATTTGACAGGCATTGAGAGGCTCCTGTGGGCCAGGCCCTGTGCCAGGTGTCAGGGATGTGCTGCTCTTGCTGCCATGGAGATGAGCAGCCGAGCAGACAGGAAAATGGCAGAGTGACAGCCGTTTGAAGACGAGGAAGCTGGGTGATAGCTCAGGGGGTGTGCCTGGAGGGTGGGGAGCGGGAAGAGGGTTGCCAAGGGGTGGGGGCCAAACTCCTCTATTTTATTTTTTCAATGAGCTGTATTTTCATTGTTATTAATTTTCTCTTCTGGCCGCACCACGCATCTTGCGGGGATCTTAGTTCCCTGACCAGGGATTGAACCCATGCCCTGGCAGTGAAAGCGCCGGGTCTTAACCACTGGGCCACCGGGGAATTCCCCAGAGTAGAGTTTAGACTAAACCTTTTAAATGCTTTTTCCACACCAGGAGGAGGTAATTATTTCATTTAACCCTCACCACTGCCCATGACTATGGCAGTGAGGAGCAAACGCTCTTAATACAAAAGGGCCTTTCATACAAGAGGTACAAGCGCAAGGCAGACAGGGCCAGGGATTCTGGCAACGGCATCATTGCTTGAGGAGGGAGAAGGACCACGGGGGTGCTAATCTCTCTCCGGGCTCTGCCAAGTCCTGTTGTCCCCTGGGCTCAACTCAGCCTGCTGGGTGCCAACTCTCTGCCTGAGCTGACCTCACTCCTGGGCCCCCGACAGGCCTGATTCTCCGGTATGATGCCTGGCCTCCTCACAGGCCCGGGGTCTGCCTGTTCTACTAGCCCCTGCTCTGCTGGCCTGCCCCAAACCTTCTGTTGCCGTCTGAGAAGCAGCTTGACCCCGTGTGTGTGGGGGGTGGTAGATGCCAAGGTGTGGGCCTGAGGGTTGGCATGGGGAGGAGGGCCACCCCAGGTAGCCTCTCCTGAGCCCGGGTTGGTTCCAGGCCTTCTCTGTGCTCCCAGAGGGCTCTGCACGGCCCCCATCAGTGAGGGCTCAGGAACCCATTACCTTCGAGGCGAGTGTTGGGCTGAACGATGAGCTTCCGGGCTTCCTTACGGAGCAGCACTGTGTCCCTGAGGGAGAGGAAGCACTCGGGGGGTGCATCGGTGACCGCCGCATACCCCTCATACAGGGCCCGGCCTCCAGCCACGTCCCCTGTGGACTTCAGCACCTGTGGGAAGGCAGCAGTTAGTGCCTATCATGGGCGCCCTCCCGGCATCCATGGGGCTTTGCCAGGGGCTACAGCCAATGGTGCCCAGCCCTGGACTACATCTGCTCTCTCGCAGCTTTCCTGTGCTGAATACGCGAGGAATGCGGATCACGTGCTAGCACAGAGTAAGTGCCCACACTAAAGTGAAGCTAATTGTTCTCCTCTGCGTGTCTCACTTGAGCTGTAGACAAGGAAGGTATTATCATCACCCTCTTTTTTTTTTTGAACATTTTTAGGGACTTCCCTGGTGGTCCAGTGGCTAAGACTCTGCGCTCCCAATGCAGAGGGCCCGGGTTTAATCCCTGGTCAGGGAACTAGATCCCACGTGCCGCAACTAAGACCCGGTGCAGCCAAATAAATAAATAAATATTGGGCTTCCCTGGTGGCGCAGTGGTTAAGAATCCGCCTGCCAATGCAAGGGACACGGGTTCGAGCCCTGGCCTGGGAAGATCCCACATGCCGCGGAGCAACTAAGCCCGTGCACCACAACTACTGAGCCTGTGCTCTAGAGCCCGCGAGCCACAAGTACTGAGCCCACGTGCCACACTACTGAAGCCCGAGTGCCTAGAGCCCCTGCTCCGCAACAAGAGAAGCCATGACAATGAGAAGCCCGTGCACTGCAACGAAGAGTAGCCCCCGTTCACCGCAACTAGAGAAAAGCCTGTGCGCAGCAACAAAGACCTGACACAGCCAAAAAATAAATAAATAAATTTATTAAAAATAAATAAATAAAAATAAATAAAAAGTTTTATTTTCACCATGACAAATGTTCAGGCAATTATCCTTAGTGTTCAACAAATACTTTTCCTTGGCTGCATGGCACGCGGAATCTCGGTTCCCCAACCAGGTACTGACCCTGCGGTGGGAGCTCGGAGGCTTAACCACTGGACCGCCAGGGAAGTCCCCACCCTCTTTTTTTAGTAAAACATTTCACACACCCAAAATATATAGTATGTATGTTATAAAGAATAAGACACCCGTACAACCACCACCCAGCTTAAGAGTCAGTCCAGCCGCCCCCTCCTTGACTGCTCTCTGTGGTCTCCCCGATCTGAGGAATCAGCACTCGACCTGGTGCTCATTAGTCCCTTGTTTTCCCTGAGTTTTACTCTCAACCATAAATTTCGCCCACATCCTGTGATGTGCTTTTTCTGCTCGAGTTACACCTGAGATTCATCTGTGTTTGTGCGTGTAGTTATAGTTCACCCTTCTCACAGCTGTACGTATTCCACTTACAAACACGCCACAGTTTCATCTCTTCCACTGTTGCTGTGTAACCTGTGCTTTTTGCCCTTTGAGGCTGCTGGGGACATCCTGTACATCTCCTGATGCTCAGAGGCAGGTTTCCCCAGAGAATCAAGGTCTGGAGGTCAGGTGAATGCTCATCCTTAAAGGACGATGCCCACATTGTTTTCCAGAGTTGTTGCACCTGTTTACATTCCCAGAAGCAGGGGCTGGCAGTCCGTCCTGCTCGGCACACCAGGGTGGCGTTGACAGTTTTTCATTTTGCCAAGATGGTGGGTGGAAATCTCATGTTGTTTAAGTTGTGCTTTTCTGATGACTAACGAGATGGAATAGCATCCCACAGGTTGGTGGGCTACTTATTTTCCTCTTCTGTTCATGAGTTTTTCCTATTTTTCTGTTGGGTTGTCTTTTCCTCCCCCTTTTTTTTTTTTTTAAAGTTCTTTATATATTTAGATGCTAACCTTTTGTTAACACATATGTGGTAAATACCCTATCCTAGTTTAAGACTCATCTTCTCACCTTCTTTATGGTAAGTTTTGATGAATAAAAGTTATTATTATTGTTATTATTTTGGCTGCGCCGCATGGCTTGTGGGATCTTAGTTCTCTGACTAGGGATCAAACCCAGGCCCACAGCAGTGGAAGCACAAAGTCGTAACCACTGGACCACCAGAGAAGTCCCTAAAAGTCATTTTTAATGTAGTTAAAGGGATCGATCTCTTCCTTGATGGCCTGTGCTTCTTGTATGGGGAGAAATTCTCCTCCACTCTGAGGTCATAAAGATATTCTTTTCTCAGTTTAAAACTTTGCCATTCACGTGTAAGCCTTTAATCTCTCTGGGATTGAATTCTGTGTGTGGTATAAAGTAGAAATCCAAAGTGTCTCTCCATAAGGATAACCTATTGTCCCAGGGCCACTATTAAATGGTCCCTCCTTCCCCAGTGGTCTGCAACACCACTTCTGTCATATACCAAACAATCAAAGCTCTTGGTTCTGTTCCACGGGTCAATTTGTCTATTCCTGCCCCAGTGCCCCACTGACTTTAGAAGTCTCAGAATAAACTTTGGTATCTGGTGGAACAAGTCCCCAGCCTGTTTTGCTTCAAGCGTGTTCTGGCTCTGATTCACGGTCCTTTACGCTTCCATCGAAATTTTACCATCAGCTTGTAGAGTTCCATGAAAAACCTCTTGGGCCTTTATTCAACTTTGCTGAACTCTTTTATTACTTTCAATAATTTATAGATTCTTTTGGCTTGCCTACGTAGACAGTCATATCATCTGCAAAACGATGGTTTTTTTGTTTGTTTGTTTGTTTTTTGCGGTACGCAGGCCCCTCACTGTCGTGGCCTCTCCCGTTGCGGAGCACAGGCTCCGGACGCGCAGGCTCAGCGGCCATGGCTCACGGGCCCAGCCGCTCTGCGGCACGTGGGATCTTCCCGGACCGGGGCACGAACCCGCGTCCCCCGCATCGGCAGGCAGACTCCCAACCACTGCGCCACCAGGGAAGCCCGAGGTTTTTTTTTTAATTTTTAAAAAAAATTTTTGGCAGCCCACATGGCATACGGGATCTTAGTTCCCCAACTGGGGATAGAACCCGTGTCCCCTGCAGTGGAAGCACAGTCCTAACCACTGGAACGCCAGGGAATTCCCAAAACGATGAGTTTTGTTTCTTCCTAATGCCTAAACTTTTTACTTGTTTTTCTTGTTTCCTTCTAAAAGCTAGGACCTTCAGTACACTGTTGATCAGAAGTGGAAATAGAAAGTATATTTGTCTTCTTCCTGATTTTAAAAGGAATGTTCTAGTGTTTAAACAAATGACATTTACTGTACTTTCTTTTTTGAGACACTCTTTGTCGGGAACCAGCTGCAAACTGACGCAGTTCTTGCAGCTTAAAGCATGGCAAAGTCCTGCTTAATTCTTGACAGGACCTGAAAGATTATTAGAGAAGACATGAGTCTTGGCCCGTGAGGCTGCTTGCGGTTTCTCTAACTGTAGTTTGTCCCTGGCATGTTTCGGTAATCACAGTCTGTTCTCATGCATGTTTATATTCTGGTTCGCAGAATGTTTTGTACTATAACTTCAACACTAAGGAAATACTGTCTGATGATTCTGTCTTGTGATTTTAACAAAAACATGTATTGCCTACTGCAATATATAAAGAGTTTTGATGGGAAAGTGTGTGTGTGCTTGTACACCACCCTCCTGACCCCATCTCTGCTTAATCCCCTCACCTGCTCTCAGGACTTGTTCCTCAGTCTAACAGCGACTGACAACTCTTATCGGTTAAAGAAATTCTTTTTGAAAAAAAAAAAAAGAAATTCTTTTTGACTCTGAGTTTCCTGAGCGTTTTTTATCATAAATAGATATTGACTTTCAAGAGCTTTTTCTAAATCTATTGAGATGATCATGGTTTTTCTCCTTTAATATGGTGATTTTCATAAATATATTTTATGATGTTAAATAAACCTTTCATTTCTGGGATTAAACCTAAATTGATATTTTCTGGATTTGATCTAAGATTTTGTTTTAGAATTTTGGCATTTACATTTTCCCTTCCTGAACTATCTTCGATTTTGGTATCAAGATTAAACTGGCAACTTACAAGGAGGTAGAGAACATTCTCTCTTTTTCTATTGTATGGAAGAGTTTATATAAAATTGATACCATCTGTTACTTGAATATTTTGTAGGATTCATCTGTAAAACTTTGTGAGCTTACCATTTTAAAAAAATTAATTAATTATTTATCTTTGGTTGCGTTGGGTCTTCATTGCTGCGCGTGGGCTTTCTCTAGTTGCGGCGAGGGGGGGCTATTCTTTGTTGTGATGCGGCAGGCTTCTCATCGCGGTGGCTTCTCCTGTTGCAGAGCACGGGCTCTAGGCACACAGGGTTCAGTAGTTGTAGCTTGCGGGCTCTAGAGCGCAGGCTCAGTAGTTGTGGCACACGGGCTTAGTTGCTCCGCAGCATGTGGGATCTTCCCAGACCAGGGCTCAAACCTGTGTCCCCTGCATTGGCAGGTGGATACTGAACCACTGCGCCACCAGGCAAGTCCCAGCTTAGCATTTTTTGTATGAAGATTAGACCACCGATTTAATTTCTATAATGGCTATAGGATTATTCAAGCTATCTATTCATGAGTCAATTTTAATGTTATTATTTTTCTAGGAATTTGTCCATTCATCCAAGTTAAAAAGTTATTGCCATAAATTCCTGCTATATTTACAGTTACGTCCCCCTTTAAATTTCTACTCTTATTTTGCCTTCACTTTTTTTTTTTGGCTACGCAGTATGCGGGATCTTAGTTCCCCGACCAGGGACTGAACCTGGGCCCCCTGAAATAGAAGCGCAGAGTCCTAACCACTGGACCACCAGGGAATTTCCATTCTATGATGTTTCTAGACAGGGGTTCCACTTGTCATTCTTGGTATCTCTAGAGCTTCCTGGATTTATGAATTGGGTTTTTAATCAGTTCTGTAAAATTCTCAGCCATTATCTCTTCTAATATTCCCTCTCTTACCTTTTCTCTCTCCTTTCCTCTTGGAACTTCAGTTTATGTACATTAGACCTTTTCACACTATCCTCCATGTCTCTTAATCTCTCTTTCAAATTTCCTAGCTTTGTGTCTCTGTGCTACATGCTGTATAACTTCCTTTATCTTCAGCTGGATTTAAACCCTGTTTCAGCTGCCTATTTTTAGTTTCAGTGATTATAAAGATTATTGCTAGGAGGTCTATGTAGCTCTCTTCCAAATATCTGACATTTTGTGGCTCTGATCCTTACTTCTTTTGCCAATTTGCAGGTGGCAAAGTAGGATTCCTACTAGGGCACCCTCCAGGTAAGCCTCTCCCTCTTAGACCCAGGGTTAGAATGATTTTCCCTAGCTTTGGAGTAATTAAAACCGACTGGGGGGCTTCCCTGGTGGCGCAGTCGTTGAGAGTCCGCCTGCCGATGCAGGGTTCATGGGTTCGTGCCCCGGTCTGGGAAGATCCCACATGCCGCAGAGCGGCTAGGCCCGTGAGCCATGGCCGCTGAGCCTGCGCGTCCAGAGCCTGTGCTCCGCAACGGGAGAGGCCACAACAGTGAGAGGCCCGCGTATAGAAAAAAAAAAAAAAAAACCAACTGGGAACTCCTGGGGGAAGGTTAGAGAGAATACCTCACCTTTCTCTCTTCTGCATGATATTCAACACCCAGAATGTGAACACACATTCATCAGGTCGACAGGTTAGACCCCAGGAGCTTAAACCAAAGAGTTGGCAACAGGGGTGCTGATGGGACCCAGGTGTTATCATGAACAAGTGAGTAAGGCAGGTAGGTAGTGGACCCGGCAAACTGGAGAGTCACGCCATGTCCGAATGTCCAAGTGTGCAAATGCAGTGGCTGATGCTCAGCTCCAGCCCATCATTCACGTGGGAATTACGTCTGTTGATGTCAGACCTTCAAAGAAGTCAGAAATACACATTTGTATCTCAGCTCACCAACTTTTATAATACGGGTGGGCCAAAGCTATGACTGTGTTTGTGACCCATGGCTGAAGCCTTTCCCTATGGCAAAGGCTTCATCTTCCCTGGGGCTGGCTCCTTGCTCTGCTCTTGGCTTTTCCTGGGGGCTAATAAAAGAAACAGCAACACCAAAAATGCTTCCATATTCCGTATCTTCTGTAAAACTACTGCTGCAGACACTGTCCATTCTGCTGAATGATTCCTCTCGTACAGAGACCCACCTGCTTCAATCTCTAGAACGGAATGCTCTGTGTTCACTCACTACTAAGTCACAGTTCGATACTGGCTGAAGATGTGGCAGATTTGACTCCTTTATCTAGTGACTTATTATTATTATTAATAGACTGTTTTGGAATAATTTTAGATTTACAGAAAAGTTGCCAAGATAGTACAGAGAGTTCCCGTGTGGCCCTGGCCCAGTTTTGCCTGTTGTTAACATCTTACAAAATTGGTACATTTGTATTAACTAAACTCTAGACGTTATTTAGATTTCACTAGTTTTCCCACTAATGTCTTTTATCTATTCCCGAATCTGACCCAAGACACTGCACTGTGTTTTGCATCTAATGATTTTTAATTTCTAATTTTATTTTACTTTAATGGCCAAACATATCTTTTTAGGAAAAATGCCTAACATCCCTTCTGGAAATAGGTGGGAGTACAATCATAAAGAGATATTTGCTGAATTGAAGGCTGGGCCTTCTTCAGGTTGAAAAAGCCAGCAGGACCCTGTTCTGATGGAAGGCACTTCCCGGTAAGGAGTGGGTCACCATCGGTGGTCCTCCAGCTTTGTTGCGTGTCAGAATCACCTGGCAGGCTAGTAAACGTGCAGGTTCCGGGGCCCCGCACTCAGAATTTCTGAATCAGGAGCTCTGGGGTGGTGCCTTTGAATCTGCATGTCCTGGGCGATGCTGCTGCTGGTCTCTGGACCACACTTTGTGTCACACTGGCTTGGATAACACGACATTCTATTGCTCAGTTCCACATATATGTTGTTTCATTTAATTCCTACCAGGTGAGGCAGGTGATGTACCTCATTTGACAGGTGAGAAAAGTGGAGGCCAGCAAGGCAAAGTATGTTACCCCAACTACACAGCTCGTTAGTACTGGCACCAGAACCCCAAAAGGTCTACTGACTCTAAACGTCCCTACATGGGAGGGACGTCAGGGCTGCAGTGACCACTGTCCCTCCCTCCTTCACTCACCAAGCTCCAGGCTTCCTCCTTCTGTCTCTCAACCCACCAAGCTCCTTCCAGTCCCAAGATCAGGCTTTACGCTTTGTTTCTTCTGCTATCAGATCTTCTAATAGCTGGTTCCTCCTTGGCACTCAAATTCCAGCTTAAATACCACCACCTCCAAGAAGCCTTCCCTGTTACAGGGTGGGGAGACAGGGTGAGGCTGGAGGGGGCCTCCAAGGTGAGAGGCCCCTGTTTACCTGGAGTCTCCGCAGGAACCTCTCCAGGGCGGGCTTGCCCACGGTCCGGATCTTGTTGCGGTCAAGGTGGACCTGGGCATCTGGGCGCCCATCGGAGCCTGTGGTGGGAGTGACGGTAACAAGTCCCTCGCCGGCCTCCAGCAAGACCCTCAGGATCACAAACCGGGCCTGCATGTGGGCCTGCTGGGGCCAAAGAGAAAGGAATCATTTGCAACCCCGAGGCAAGAAGTATCAAGAGCTCATTCCAAGGCCTGATATATCATATGTGCGCACTAATTGTCAATTATTATTGTCGTTTTATTCTTCCCCAGCCTGTGGGTCCTTTTGTGCCTATTCCTCTCCCCTCAAATGCTTCCCTTCTCCTCTCACAAGGGAGGGCAGGCTGCCCTGGTAGACAGGAAGGCCATTTCCAGGCAGGACCCAGAGCCTCATGTTCCCCCTTGTCACCCACCATCCCCTCTGCTGCTCCACAGCACACCCTCATGACAACAGTTACCCCCAGAGGGCCCCTCGCCACCAGGACCCCGAGCACTTTCTTCTCCACAATCCTGTTTGCATTCAACAGTGGGATCAAGAGGGCACCGTTATCCGCAGTTTACAGATGACAAAACAGAGGCCCAGAGAGGTGAAGTGACTTGCTCAGGGTCACACAGCTCATAGGAGAGAGCAAGGACTAACCCAAGTTTCCTGACTCTAAAACGTGTGTTCAGGGCTTCCCTGGTGGCGCAGTGGTTGAGAGTCCGCCTGCTGATGCAGGGGACAGGGGTTCGTGCCCTGGTCCGGGAAGATCCCACATGCCGCAGAGCGGCTGGGCCCGTGAGCCATGGCCGCTGAGCCTGCGCGTCCGGAGCCTGTGCTCCACTACGGGTGAGGCCACAACAGTGAGAGGCCCGCGTACCACAAAAAAGTGGTTTTTTAAAAAATAAATTTATTTTAAATTTATTTTTGGCTGTTTTGGGTCTTCGTTGCTGCGCACAGGCTTTCTTTAGTTGCAGTGCGCGGGGGCTACGCTTCATTGCGGTGCGCGGGCTTCTTATTGCAGTGGCTTCTCTTGTTGCGGAGCACGGGCTCTAGGCATGTGGGCTTCAGGAGTTGTGGCACGTGGGCTCAGTAGTTGTGGCTCACGGGCTCTAGAGAGCAGGCTTGGTAGTTGTGGCACAGGGGCTTAGTTGCTCCACGGCATGTGGGATCTTTCTGGACCAGGGCTCGAACCTGTGTCTCCTGCATTGGCAGGTGGATTCTTAACCACTGCGCCACCAGGGAAGTCTCCGTGTGTTCTTTTGATGACACAATATTGCCTCCTCAAAACAGACTTACTTGACTTCTTAAAAGATTTCAATTGCTTGCCCTATCTCTAAAGTACATCTCATCACCGAACAGTGTAGCCTAATGGCTCTGGAGGCAGGCTGCTTGGATTTCAATTCTGGTTCTGTTACCAGCAAGTTACTTAATCGCTTTGTGCTTCAATTTCCTCATCTCTAACATGAGGGTAATAACGGTACCTACCTCCTGGGTTGACACTGGGGACAAATGGGTTAATCACATAAAGCGCTTAGAACTAAGTGGCACAGAGGAAGTCCTATGCAAGTCATCTGTTAGTGATCATAGTAAAATCATCTCATCTGATTCACCCTCAAAGGTGGGCAAGGAGATTATTACTCCCATTTCACAGACAGGGACACCGAGACTCACAACAGTGACCTGACTTGCCCTCATATGCAGTGGACTCTGGGATCAACCCAGTTTATGCGCCTCGTAGGTACGGTTGTCCCTTCCCTACACCCAGAATCCTGATCTTGGTCCCCACCTAAGGCTCTTCCCTCCTGAGGGGTCCCCTGGCCCCCACCTGTCTCCAGCTGGAGGCCTCAGGGGTGTAGAACTCCAGAGCAAGCAGCCCGGCCCGAACCATGTTGAGCCAGTTCACGTAGACCACATCTTCTGCATCAGCCCCCTCAAAGCCAAAGATCCTGGGGGAGGGAGGGGAAGTGGCAGGGGGGAGGGGGGCCAGAGGCTACCCGGGCCCTGCCCTCCCTGCCAGCACCCCCTCCATCCACAGAGGAGGCCCCCCCACCCAGGCCTGCTGCTCGTACTCCAGCACTTGGGGGTTGAGGCAGAGGTAGAGGCCCACGCTCTCTGCCCGGCACTCTTCATAGCTGGAGGCAATAGTGCTGAACTTGCTGTCCCAGGTCTCCCCGCTCCGGTACCAGCTCTGAATCTGGGAGGGGGGGCCCAGGAAGCAAGCTTAGGGGTGCCTGCCATCCCCCTGGGCCGCCCCACTCCCAGCACCCCAAGGCTCCGCCGAGGCCACCCTCACCTGCTCTCCTGTCTCTGGGTTGATCACTGTCTCCTGGTCAAAGTTGAATGCTCCTTTCTCATCCTGCAGGAGAATGGTCATGAATGTGGGGCAGGTGAGGGCAAGGTGCCCCTGCCCCGGGCCAGGCCTTCAGCCCTGGATCCAAGTGGCTCAGAAAGGTGACCGGGAGCAGTGAGTAGATGGCAGGAGCAGCAGGTCCACTGACACACTGCCGCCTCCAAACCTGTCCTGTGACACATCTCAGAAGCCCCGGAGGTAGAAGAACGTCAGGCACCTACCCCTGCACAGAGAGTGACACTGCAGGCCAGATGGGGAGGCACATGCCCAAAGTCACATGAAGACTTGAACTCAGTATCTCCAGAGCCCAGCTGGAGATGTCCCAGTGGGTGGACCAGAAGGCCTGGCCGCTTCTCACCTTCCTGGCCCCTCTGCTGGCAGAGGAGGTCACAGTATGTGACTCTCTGCCTCAGAAGCATCACCCTCACCGTCCTCTCCATGTGCCAAGTGTCTTTCGTGCACCATCCATTTCACCCTTGCAACCACCCTCCAAGGAACATTCTATTACTACCCCACTTCACAGAGGAGGAAACTAAGGCTCAGAGACTAAGAACCCCAAAGCGGAATCAGAGCACATAATGTCTGTGCACACTGTCTCTTAACAATAACACCCATTTTCAGAGGGCCTATCGAATGCCAAGCAAATCCCAGGGCTTTGCCTTTATTCCTCACAAAAGCCATACCATAGGAGTCAGGAACCCCATTTTACAGATGGGCCAACTGAGGCTCAGGGAGGGGAACTGTCTTGTTGTGCAAGGCCATCGAGGGGCCACATGTGTCCCCACTTCCCTGGGACTTCAAAGCCTGGACAAAGCCCAATGCCAAGCTGTGCCCCCATCAGCTGCTCTCTGGATCCTCCTGACTTCCAGGCCCAGCCCGTCCCCATTTGGGGAGGCAGCTGCACCCCACAAGGAGCAGGCCCAATGCTGCACTCTCTGACAGCCCTGACCCACCCACCCCCAGTCATGTCATCAATGCAGCTCTGGGCTGGGGGTCCACAATGGGCTCTTCCCGGCCTGCCAGAAAGGCTGTCTGTCTTCTCATATTTCCTGAGTGGGTGCTGAGGGCGCTCCAGTCACTCTGGCTGGCCAGGAGGAAGGGGCAGCTCTGGGGAGAAGGGGCCCCCTTCAATACCTGGAAAGGTACAGGCTCCAGGGAACAGCAGTGCAAAGACAGACAGTGCTGCAGCCTCAGGACTAGGGGCTCCAGACACTGCCCCCTCCTGGCCTCTCTAGCCCTGGGGCTGCCTGGGTCACACCCTCAGGGCAGGCTTCCCTGGCCTGAACCAAGCAATTCTTCCTGTGGGGGGACCTTAGCTGGATAGTCCTGCAGGTCCCACTCAATCCTGGGACATCTTGGGGGAGGCTGAGACACTGAGGGCCAAGACTGGAGCAGCTTCACCCCTGAGGGGCTGACTGTGGAGGAGGGGAGCCGTAGGCCTGGCTCTGCAGAGGCTCCTGCGGGCACCACGGCCAGCCCCGTGTTCTTACCTGCACGAAGAGCTTGCCGCTGCCGTGGCCCAACAGCTCGTGCAGCCCCACCTGCACGTCAAAGGAGGGTCCCTTCCAGCGGATGTACAGGTCCTGCCGAGACAAGCAGAGACCCATGCTGCCCACTGTCCCACCACGGCCACACGGCCTGCCCACACCCCCCGTGCCAGGCCGAGGGCCCATCGTGATGCACACATTTGCTAAAGGCCTACTATACTGGGCACCGCAAAGCCCATCCCATCCTTGCAGCAACCTGCGAAGAAGGGGCTGCCTCCACTGTTTGCCAGCTGGGGAAACAGGCTCCAAAGACACAAGGTCAAAGGTCACAAGCAGGGAAGCAGCAGAGCCAGGCCCGAAGCCATGTTCTTTCCTCTCCTCTGCGCTGGCCTGTCCGCCTTCCTGCATCAGCTGAGGTCAGGCCAGGCCCAGCGCCGGCCCTCGGGCTGCCGGTGCCCACCTTGTCCTCCTCCTCCAGGAAGGTGAGCTTCTCCCGCTGTGTGGCATAGGCCACGGCCAGCACGTTCCCCAGCGACACGTTCTTAAAGCCTTCCGTCTGCCTTAGGTCGTCATCTGGAGAAGGTGAGGGCGGGGACCAGGGAGAAGGGGCAAAGGTCAAGGGTCACAGACGAGGAGTCTGGACAAGAGGGACAGGCCGGGATGGTGAGTGGAGCAGGGTGATTTGTGGTCAGGGTGAGTGTGTGGAGGCGGAGGGTGCGACTCTCAGTGGGGTCTCCTGGGGGGTTGGGCCATCCTGTCGTGTTCGAGGGGCAGGGCCCACGGAAGCTCACAGTTGGGGATGTTGATGCCGGCAGGGATGCCGGAGCCGGCGAAGGTGAGAACATCCAGGGAGGTGAAGTCGGGGGTGAGGAACTTGTCCTTCTCGAAGGCTGGGGGCCAGGGAAGCTCCTTCAACAGCTGCTCCGCACTTGCCACTAGCCACTCAAACTTGGCACTCATGGCCTTGTTCACCATGGCCACGAAGCCTGTGGGGGGACAGAGTGGGCTGTGGGTTGGCAGGGTTTGGAAGGGATCCCACACCCCCCTCAACCCCTCTAACCCTCCAGCTGTCATGCAGGTATTGAATGCCTGCTGTGCACAGTGACCCTGTGCTGGCCACTCGGGAGAACAATGACCCAGACCTGGGCCCTGCCTCCACGAGGTCACTGTTTTGGGATGGGTGGGGTACAGAGAGAAGGCTTCGCTGAGTAACACCTGAGGTGGATCTTAAAGGAGATTGTGGGGAGTACATAGGGGATGCTGGGGAAAGGATCAGATGCCCAGTGGAAGGGACGACGTGAACAAAAAAAGATGCTCTCCTTTTTGGGGGAACTGTGAACTGTCCTGCACGGCTAGTGCACCTGGCTTATGTGGTGGTGAGTGAGGCTGCCGCAGAGGCGGCTGGGACTGATCCTTTCAGATACAGTGCAGTTAGAGTTCCTGGCTCAAAGCAGTACAATTTCCAAAATTGTACTCCATAGAACACATTTTCTATGAGAGCCTTCATAAAGAAAGAGCTCCCTGGTCAGATAAGTTTGGGCAAAACTATACACTCTACCTCCATCTTCTTAAAGGTTCGCAATGCACATTTGCACGTTAAAGAGTCCTGCAAGCAGAGACTCCCTGCTGCTCAGCAACAAATCCTTCTTGATGTAATTCCTGCTAACCCTGCAGGGACTGTGCGCTGGAAAGGCCTGACCTAGACCGAGGAAGGGGTCAACCTTAACCTGGCCGAGGGATGGGCTTGGCAATGCCTCTCCATCTGGATTCGCTCTGTCTGATGAAATCATCACACCAGGGCAGGAAGAGAGGATGATTAAAATAGCAAAGAAGGAAAAGCGACCTAAATAAATGTCCAATGATTGGGGATTATTAAATAAATCAGGGGGCAGCTATGTGATGGCATGCCATGCAGCTGTTAGATATGTAGTACAATATCAAATGTTGTGGGGAATTATTTATGATATATTGTGAATACTATACACCTATTAAAAAGAATGTGGTAGGTCTATATATACTGATAGGAAAAGTATCCACGATACATGATTAAGTGAAAAAACCAAGTGACAGAACAATACATAGAATATAAGCTCATTTACCTGGATGAGTTAAAAGGAATGCGTGGGGACTTCCCTGGTGGCGCAGTGGTTAAGAATCCGCTTGCCAATGCAGGGGACACGGGTTCGAGCCCTGGTCTGGGAATATCCCACATGCCATGGAGCAACTAAGCCCGTGTGCCACAACTACTGAGCCTAGGCTCTAGAGCCCGCGAGCCACAACTACTGAGCCCACAAACCACAATTACTGAAGCCCGCGTGCCTAGAACCCGTGCTCCGCGACAAGAGAAGCCCCCGCAATGAAAAGCCTGTGTGCCACAATGAAGACCCAACGCAGCCAAAAATAAATAAACTTATTTAAAAAAAAAAAAAAAAAGGAGTGTGTGTGTGTGTGTGTGTGTGTGTGTGTGTGTGTGTGAATGCTTCGACAAAGGCCTGGAAGGACCTGTACTCAACTGCGAGCTGTGGTGATCTCAGGAGGGGTGTGACATAGGAGAGGATAGTAAAGGAGGGATTTCACATTTTATCCTACATACGTCTGTACTGTTCCAATTACTTGCAACAAATGCAGATTTTAAATCACACACACACATTTTTAAGCACAGCACTATATAAAAACAGAAGACAAAAAGTACATTCCAAATTTTAACCTTGGGGTGGGTACAATCACATTTGATTTTTTTTGGTCTGTATTTTCATAATTTTTGACCACGAACAGAGACTACTTTTCTAATAATCACAATGAGTTGTGTAAAAAGGGGGGGACCTCTGAGACTGAGGCTGCTGAGGAGGCCCTGGGGTCTTGGCCCTCAGAGCAGGCCTGGCAAATCAGGACCCAGGCAAGAAACCTGTCTCACCCTCCGGCCCCTGAACTGCCTGTCCCTTCTGCTGTGTCCCTGGGCCTGGATCTCTGGGCTCAGATCCAAGCCCTCATGGGCTGTCGGGGCTTTCCTCTCTCCTCCAAGGCTAATCTCGCGGGCTTTTGGCAGCTGGATGCTCCAGACTCTCCATCCAGGGGCTGGGGAGGATGAAGCTCGGCAGAAACAAGTCTAAATCCTCAGGCTGGATGCCCTGCCCTGCACTAGTGGGTCCCATGGGGGCTTGGACACAAGGGCCGAGGCAGCCTGCCGCCTGTCCTGAGATGACAGCAGCCGAGTCAAGTTCATAGTCCCAGTGTTAATTCTGCTCCCATCAACTCAGCACTGTTTCCATGCCTGGCATTGTGCTGAGCCGTCTGCATATAATACCTCACTTCCCACGACACCCAAAAAGGAGCGACGGATGCGCAGAGGTGGGGTTAAGTGGCTCAAGGTCACACAGCCATTAAGTGACAAAGCTGGAGCCTATGCCTGGACCAGACACGAGAGGCAGCACAGCCAAGTGGCTCAGAGACAAGGTGCCTAGACTAGGCCACCCACGACCTGTGCCTCAGTTCCCACATCTGTGAAGTGAGGAGAGACATTCTCATAGGATGATGGTGTCAAAATGAGCTACGTGTCCAGTACATGGCAAATCATCAATGGCTGTTGTCATTGTTATTGTTACTGCTGAGGGAGGAGCGGGGAGGGGAGAGTCCTCAGGGGACAAGGGTAAGGGTTTCCATCCGACCGCCCACCTCCCAGAAGTTACCTTCAAACTCTCCGCGGGAGCCAAAGGGGTCTCGGTAGCTCTCGATGAACCCGATGTAACTGGGGGAGAGAAGGGCTGAGATGGAGGCGGGGTGGGGGGAGGGGCAGGGCGGGGTGAAGGCTGGCGCCTCACCTCTCCACGATGGGGGCTTTGTCCTGGATCCAGAAGCGAGAGCCCTTCTTGTGGGCCTCGATAGAGCCGTGGGTGAAGCTTTCTATGTACTGGGCCAGCATCTGCTCCTGGTGGCTGGTGGCTGCATAGGCCTGGGGGTGAGCAAGGGTTGGTCAGCCTCAGGCTACCCACCCATCCCCATACCCACCTTTGCTGCCCAGAGGGGCCTGGAGAAGCACCTCAGCCCCTAGCCAGCCCTACCTTGGCTTTCTCCAGGTGCTCCACTACCTTCTGGAGGATGGGTGCATAGTCTCCCCGGGTCACCCGGAAATTGCTTCCCTGGAATTCATAGCTCTTCAGCTTGGAATTCATTTCGGAGTCCAGAATAGGCTCTGAGGGAAGAAGGATGGCTCAGGGAAAAGGCTAATATAAGACACCCCAGCAGGCTTCTCGCTGTGACACTCCTTTACTCGAAGATCTTCAATGGCTCCCCACTGCCCACAGAAATTAGTATAAACTTTCATCTTCAAAAATATAGATATTGGCTTGGCCAAAAGGTCGTTCGGCTTTTTCCGTACCACCTTACAGAAAAACCCAAACGAACTGTTTGGCCAACCCAATGTTATGTTACGTGAAATGTTCTAAGTGATTTACATGTTAACTCATTTGAGCCTTGTATCAGCTCTGTGGGGAGAGGGAAATTATTATCTCTGTTCTACAGATGGGGAAGCTAAGGCACCGAAAGGTTAAGTCAGTTTTTGAAGGTCACACAGCAGCAAGCGGCAGAGTCGGATTCAAACCCAGTGTGGCAGATTGTATTTAAAAAGCTAGCCGTACCCTAGATGTAATCACAAGAGTCCTTATAAGGAGGAGACAGGAGGGTGAAGGGAGGTAGGAGATGTGATGAGAGAAGAAAGAAGAGGGAGAGATGTGAGGAAAGGGCCACAGGCCGAGGAATGCAGGCAGCTTCTAGAGACAGAAAGAGGCAAGGCAACAGATTTCCCCTGAAGGCTCCAGAAGGAACTGGAGTCTTCTTTTAGACTTTGGACCTCCAGAACTGTAACAGAATAAATTTGTGTTGTTTTATGCCATTAAATTTGTGGTGATTTGTTACAGAAGCAATGGGATATTTTTTTTTAAAGGATTTTATTTTTTTCGCTGTGTTGGGTCTTTGTTGCTGCACGTGGGCTTTCTCTAGTTGTGGCCAGCCTTCATTGTGGTGCGTGGGCTTCTCATCGCGGTGGCTTCTCTTGGTGCAGAGCATGGGCTCTAGGCATGTGGGCTTCAGTAGCTGTGGCTCGCAGGCTCTAGAGTGCAGGCTTCAGTAGCTGTGGCTCACAGGCTCTAGAGCGCAGGCTCAGTAGCTGTGGCGCACGGGCTTAGTTGCTCCACGGCATGTGGGATCTTCCCGGACCAGGGCTCGAACCCGTGTCCCCTGCATTGGCAGGCGGATTCTTAACCCCTGCGCCACCAGGAAGCCCGCAATGGGATATTAACGCTGTTGTATTTTGCCTGTTGTCTCTGATCCATACAACATACTTCTAGCTTATATTTAAGAAAAAAGAAAAGATGGCCACAGTCTCTCCCATCTCCCAAAGTGACTTCTCCTATCAGGACTTCTCCTCTTGAAGCGGGGCAGGCAGGCTTGTGGCTACAGCAGAAGTGACGCCATGTGACTGCCGAGGCTAGGTCACAAACGGCGACACGGCGTCTGCCTGGCTCTCTTGGGGTGTTCGCTCTGGAGCCCAGCCACCACGAGCAATGTGAAGATGCTGTGTGAGGTGTTCTGGCTGACAGCCCCAGCTGAGGTCCCAGCCAACAGCTAACATCTACCACTGGACGTGTGAGTCGGTGAGCAGGCGGAGGATGCAGCCCCTAGCTGTTGAGTCACCCGCCACCTCTAAGTCTTCCCAGCTGAGGCCTCAGACATGGTCAGCCAGAGACATGCTGTTCCTAGCGTGCCCCATCCAAATTCCTGACCCACAGAGCCCAGGAGCATGAAGAGGTGGCTTTATATCACTAAACAAATGGGGGCGCTCGTTACGTCAGGCAGCCTGGCTCCAGAGCCACACTCTTAACCACTGTCCTCTGCTGCATCCTAGAGGCCCAGCTCATATTCCCGTGCGATCCCCTCCTATTCCCTGGAACCCTTATCCTCTTCCCTAGTCAAATCGCACTACGTACGTGCTGCTCCCTAAACCTTCCCACCACCTTGCTTTGGCTCATGCTGTTCCCTCCACCAGGAGTGCTGTTCCCGACCTGTCCTCCTTTGCTTGGTATCTGAGGATCAACGAAGGGAGAGCTGCTGGGAAGGCACCGGTGAATGAAACACAGAGTTCCTCCTCTCAAGGAGCTTGAAGTCAACAGAAAAATAACTGGGAAATTACTGGGCGTGCTGATGAGCAAAGAGGCTGTGGGAAGACAGGGACAGGTCCAGGGAAGGTGAGGTCCAAGCCTGGCCTACAGGACGATTAGGGTTCATCAGTGGAACACCTAGAGGGGAGAGAGGACATTCCAAGCGGCAATGGGGAACAGACCGTGCAAAGGCCTGGAGGGGGTAGGTGAGAACATGGGGTTTTCAGGGAATTGGAAGTTGCTGAGCGTGGCTGCAGCCGAAGTCTAAGTGGGAGGCTGGGGCTGGGAGGTGGGAGGTGGGTGTGGAAGGGAGGACGGGGTTACAAAGGTCCTCACAGGGGCCTGGATGCTTCTCTTAATGCTGCATCTGTATCCCCCTCACAACCACCCCGAGTCCAGGTGGTGGGTCCACCTGGCTGTGAGTCCACCTGGCTGTGAGGTAGGCTTGGGACCAGGGGCCCTTAGCCACAAGGACCCAAAACAGAGAAACCTGAGCCACTCCCAGACGTTAAGACACTACTTCGGGGAGAAGAGGGCTCTCTTTGCTGCAATGGCCCAGCTGGTGGCTATCAGGCTGTGTGTTTTGGTTGACAGCCCCAGCCGAGGCCCCAGCCAACAGCTAACATCTACCACTGGACATGTAGATGGGAGCAGCCTGCTGTGGGTGAAGTCAAAGAGAGCTGAGCCAAGAGACAGAGAGAGAAATTTCTGAGAATGCTGTCTGAGCAGCTGGATCCAGCTGTGCCTGAAGCTACTGTATTCTGGGCTTCTTAATTACTCAAACCTACGACGTCCCCTTTGCTGTAGGCAAATTTGAAATAGGTTTCCTCACTTATAACCAAGAAATTCCAAATGATGGAGCCCTTAGAAGTGCATCTGGGCTTTACCTTGAAGGTACTTGGGGAGATATTTAGGAAGTGGATTTTAGTAAGTTCACCACCCCCACCTTTCTGTATTGTCCCCAACCTCCAAGACACACGTGGTCACCTTTTTTTTTTTTTGCTGTACGCGGGCCTCTCACTGCCGTGACCTCTCCTGTTGTGGAGCACAGGCTCCAGACGCGCAGGCTCAGCAGCCATGGCTCACGGGCCCAGCCGCTCCGCGGCATGTGGGACCCTCCCGGACCGGGGCACGAACCTGCGTCCCCCGCATCGACAGGCGGACTCTCTGCGCCACCAGGGAAGCCCAGGTGGTCACCTTTTCCATTAAGGCTTCACTGATGTGCAGTTTGGATTTCTCCTCTAGGCTGTCATGGGACATATGGTCCAGCCTCTACTTCCATTGTTTACATGGATTGGTATCTTCTGCGCCACTGCCTGGAGGATGAGGACCATGGCCAACACGTGGCCCCTGTCAGAGGCTTGCAGCAGTGATGTTCGCCAGGTGGAACAAAGGCCCTTCCCCTGCCCTTGAGCCTCCTCTTAGGTTTACATCACCACCAGCAGCACCGGGGCTGGGGACGCTCACCTCACAGGAACACCATTTGCTGAGCACTAGGGCTTGCACCTAGCAAGACTTCGATCAACGTGTGCCGTAACTATTACAACTGTGGTTACTGCCTGCAGCTACCATAGTCGGCTAACCCTGTCCTGGGTTCTGGCCCCCTCCACGCTGGTCCAGGAACACAGGAAGGAGGAGAAGGGGCGTGAGCTCACCTGTGCTCAGCACAGAAGCCAACCGCACCTCGTAGCAGGGCTTCCCATCCTGGCCGACCTCCTTGAAGAGCCGTGTGTTGTAGGCACTGAGGTTCTGGAAAAGACCAGGGCAGGGGTTTGGGGGAGAGTAAGTCCAGAGCGGGCTGTGGGGTGGGGGGAGGGAAAGTGGGTCACACCAGAGAGAGAAGATACACAGGTAAAGCAGTCCGGGGCCTCCGGTGGACGTGCCTAAGTTGTCTGCGAGGGGAGAGAGCAGGGGCAGGCCAGGGCAGACTCTCGCTCTGCTCAGTACACTGAGCGCTAACTTTTACTAAGCGCTGTGCAAGACACTTCGTGACCTCAGCTAACCCGGGGTACAGGAGGCAGGTCCCATTCCACAGATAAGGAAATGTCGCTGTGCGGCTGAGCTGGGAGGTGAAAGTGACACATGGATGCCCCATGCCAATCCAAGCAGCTCTGATGTTCTGTGTCCTCCTGCCCTGAGGCTGTCACAAGGCCCTTCAGCCCAGGGTGGGGCAGGGGCAGCTCCATCAGGGCACACACGGGGACATCTTCATTCACGCCAGGCTGACCCTTAGACGAGGATTCCCAAGTCTTCTCCACCTCAAGGACCCAAGATGCCCATGCCTCTGGGCCCAAGCTGAGACACAGGAGTGGGCGCCAGTGCCAAGGGGACCCCAACAAACCACCACCCCAAGTTCCCCAACCCCCAAACCTGTGAGTCCAGAAAGTCTTGGGCTAGTTTGGCATCTTCCATGGTACAGTTCCCAGAGAAATAGGTGGTGATTCCCTGTCGGGGAAGGGGCAGATGGGAAATAGGAGTTGCTGAGTTGGGTTGGGGAAGCTGGTGAATTCCTTCCCAGCCACCCTCTCCAGCCTCTGGCTTCCTCCACTTCCTCTCAGCAGCCTCCACTGTCCCTCTCCAACTCTTTCCAGGGGGAAAAAATTACAACACAAACAACAAACAGAGGCCCAAGTCCAGCCTTCCTGCAGCTCTGTGCCAGCCTCTCGCGGGCCCGCCCCTACGGTTTGCTGCATCCCTCACCCCACGCAGCTCCCAAGCAGCCTCCAGAGGTGGGAAGCTTTGGCCCCCTCCTTTCCCATGCCCCCTCCTCAGCTCCCTCCAGCTCTCAGCTTCTCTCCTTCCTTCCTCCTGCACATGGCATCCCAGGATGTCAGAACTGGGAGGGCATTCAGAAAGCGTTCCATCCAACCTGCTTACAAATGATGGCGCTGAGGCCTGCAGTGGAGGGCAGCTTGGCCTCAGGCGTGACGGACAGCCCGCTGCCTCCCCATCGGGTGCCCCTCCCTCCATACCAGGCGGCCCCCAAGGATGCCCTCCACTCCCCAGTGTGGCTGGGGGGGCCTCACCTCCTTCCCCAGCCCGAGGTGTCGAAGCCTCGATTCCAGAGAGAACATGAGCTCCCCGCAGGTCTGCCAGAGGCCCCCGACTTCCTCCGGGTGCTGCTCCGCGGCCTTACTACCCAGGATCACACGTTCCAGCTTCTCCTGCAGGGGAAGGGAGGCCCGTGGCCTGGCCACACCACCCGAACCTGCCTCCTGGAGCGCCCCCCTCCCCGCCCCCATCGACCCCCAAGCTCTTCTCCCACAGTCTAAGACCTTCTGGCTCAGAGTGCAATTGACAGACCGGCAGCATTGACTTTGCCCGAGAAATGCAGACCCTCACGCCCCACCTGCTCAGGCCTGCTGGGTCAGAAGCTGCATTTCAACAAGCTCGCCAGGCAATTCGTGCACTCAGTAGGGGCTGAGAGCCCTGGTGTAAGAGCTGCCCCTGCCCCAGATGGGCCTGAGCCCTGTGGTCCCAGAGAGGGACTCCTCATGCCCAGGCTCCTCCGCTGTCCTCAGTGGTGACAGGCAGGCTCCACCTCTGCAGCACCTAACAGCGCACAGAGCCCTTTCACAGCCTCCGCTCATTCGTCCCTCGGGTCAGCAGGGTCAGGAGGTGGCTGCAGCACCCAAGGCCGTGCAGTGTGGTAGTGACAAGGTCAAAGCTCCTCTCAGGGCCCGACTCCCACTGGGGCTCCATCTGCTGCATGCCCCGCCCCCCCATCCCACCGGCCCCAAACTGCCCACCTTTCCCAGCCGTCTTCAGCTCACCTTGGGCAGGTTGGGAACAAACTTGGTGTCACCAAAGGACTTGTAGTTGCCCATGTTGGAGTAGACACCTGCAGTGTAGACCAGGAACGCCTGGGGGAAAGGGGGTCAGAGGAAGCACAGCCTCCCTACCCCACGGAGGTTCCCTCCTGGGATATTAACACCCCAGAGGAAGCAGTATGGGTGAGGCTGGGAGACTGGCGGGGCAGGACCCACATCCTGGGAGGCCCCAGTCTGGCCACAACATGCTTTCACAGCCCAGTCTTCACACACTCATCGTCCAGCCAAACTGGTCTTCTCAACAGCTACCAAATACATCCAAGCCCTCATGCACCTTGTTCCCTTTACACCAGCACCCTCCCAGCCACCTGCCGCCCTCTCATGTGACCCCCGAGGCCCAGTGCAAACACCACCTCCTTCTGCAGGAAGGGCTGTCCACAGCCCTCACCTGGCAGGCAGCCAGCACCGGAAGCATCAAACGTTAGGGCTGGAGGGGCCTTGGTCAACTACTCTGTGGTTTTTGCCGGCCCCAAATCTAGGCTCCCTTCCTCTGGCAATAAGGCCTCACATTTTCCTTTTGGGATAGGGCGAAATCTCCCTTCCCCAACTCCAGGGCTGGACACAGGCCCAAGGTGGCCAATAAGAGCCCAACCAGGACATTTCCCAGTGGCAACGAGCCTCCGGTTTATACCAAGACTCATCAGGCCTGAGTCCCCTGGAGCTCCCCTACTGGGGTGACGGAAGAAAGCAAAGCTGAGAGATGAAGACTGCATCACCATGGTATCACCGAGCCCCTGAATCTGGTCGTGCCTGAAGCCTCCCTAGCCCTGGACTTTTCAATTATGTGAGCCAGTAATTCTCTCTTTTTTTAAATAGACTTTATTCTATAGAGTAGGTTTAGGTTTCCAGCAAAACTGAGCGGCAGGCACAGAGATTACTCCAAAGTCCCCTATCCCCACACAGGCACAGCCTCCCCCATTTTAATAGCCCGCACTAGACTGGTGCATTTCTTACAACTGATGAACCTACATTGACACCTCATCACCCAAAGGTCATAGCTTACATTAGGGTTCACTCTTGGCGTTGTACATTCTATGTGTTTAGACAGATGTATAATGACATATATCTACCATTATGTATGATACATTACTCTGTATTATACAGAGTAGTTTCAGTGTCCTAAAAATCCTCTGTGCCCGTCTTCCCTCCCAACGCCTGGCAACTACTGATCTTTTTACTATCTCCATAGTTTTGCCTTTTCCAAAATATCATATAGTTGGAATCATACAGTATGTACCCTTTTCAGATTGGTTTCTTTCACCCAGTAATAGGCATTTAACTTTCTCCATGTCTTTTCATGGCTTGATAGCTCATTTCTTTTTAGCACTAGATAATGTTCCATTGTCTGATGTACCACAGTTTGTTTATTGAGTCAGCTACTGAAGAACATCTCAGTTACTTCCAAGTTTTGGCAGTTATGAATACAGCCGCTATAAAAATCGTGTGCAGGGGCTTCCCTGGTGGCGCAGTGGTTGAGAGTCCGCCTGCCGATGCAGGGGACACGGGTTCGTGTCCCAGTTCGGGAAGATCCTACATGTCGCGGAGCGGCTGGGCCTGTGAGCCATGACCGCTGAGCCTGCACGTCCGGAGCCTGTGCTCCGTAACGGGAGAGGCCCGCGTACCGAAAAAAAAAAAAAAATCGTGTGCAGGTTTTTTTGTGGACATAAGTTTCACTTCAAGTTTTCACTTTGGTAAATACCAAGGAGCATGACTGCTGAATCGTATGGCAAGAGTACGTTTAACTTTATAAGGAAGTGCCAAACTCTCTTCCAAAGTGGTTGTACCATTTTGCATTCCCACCAGCAATGAACAAAAGTTCCTATTTTTGCACATCCTTGCCAATATTTGGTGTTGTCAGTGTTTTAGATTTTGGCTGATCTAATAAGTATATAATGGCATCTTGTTTTTTAAGTTTGCAATTCCCTAATGACATACAATGTGGAGCATCTTTCCATATGATTATTTTCCATCTGCATATCTTCTTTGGTGAAATATCTGTTAAGGTCTTTGTCCATTTTTAAATCGCGTCGCTCATGTTCTTACTGTTGAGTTTTGTGGGGTTTTTTTGCGGTACGTAGGCCTCCCACTGCCATGCCCACGGGCCCAGCCGCTCCGCGGCATGTGGGATCCTCCCAGACCGGGGCACGAACCCGCATCCCCTGCATCGGCAGGCGGACTCTCAACCACTGCGCCACCAGGGAAGCCCTTACTGTTGAGTTTTAAGAGTTCTTTGTACATCTTGGATAACAGTCCTTTATTAGACATATATTTGCAAATATTTTCTCCCAGTCTGTGACCTATCTTTTCATTCTCTTGACAGTGTCTTACACAGAGCAGAAAACTTTAATTTTAATAAGTTCAGCTTATCAATTATTTCTTTCATGGATCATACTTGGTGTTGTATCTAAAAAGTCACCTGCATACCCAAGGTCATCTAGATTTTCTCCTGTTATCTTCTGGGAGTTTTATAGTTTTGTGTTTAAATTTAAGGCTGTGATTCATTTTGAGTTAATTTTTGTGAAGGATGTAAGGTCTGTGTCTAGATTCTTTTTTTTTTTTTTTAACATATGGATGCCCAGTTGTTCTAGCACCATCTACTAAAAAGACTATTTTTATTTCATTGTATTGCCTTTGCTCTTTGTCAAAGATTTGTGGACTATTATTTATGGGGGTCTATTTCTGGGCTCTCTATTCTACTGCACTGATCTATTAGTCTATTATTTTGCCAACAGAACACTGTCTTTTTTTAAAATTAATTAATTAATTAATTTTTATTTTTGGCTGCATTGGGCCTTTATTGCTGCACGCAGGCTTCCTCTAGTTGCGGCGAGCGGGGGCTACTTTTCATTGTGGTGCGTGGGCTTCTCACCGCAGTGGCTTCTCTTGTTGCGGAGCACAGGCTCTAGGCATGTGGGCTTCAGGAGTTGTGGCACGTGGGCTCAGTAGTTGTGGCCCACAGGCTCTAGAGTACAGGCTCAGAAGTTGTGGTGCATGGGCTTAGTTGCTCCACGGCATGTGGGATCTTCCGGGACCAGGGCTTGAACCTGTGTCCCCTGCATCAGCAGGCGGATTCTTAACCACTGCGCCACCAGGGAAGCCCCAGAACACTGTCTTGATTACTGTAACTTTATAGTAAGTCTTGAACTAGAGTACTATCAGTCCTCCAACTTTGTTCTTCTGCTTCATTATTGTGTTGGCTATTCTGAGTCTTTTGCCTCACCCTATTAACTTTAGAATCAGTTTGCCGGTATCCACAAAACAACTTGCTGGGATTTTGACTGGGATTGCATTGAATTTATAGATCAAGTTGGGAAGGAGTGACATCTTGACAATATTGAATCTTTCTATGCACAAACATGGAATTTCTCTCCATTTATTTAGTTCTTCTTTGATATTTTTCATCAGAGTTTTGTAGTTTTCCTCATATAAGTCTTGCACACATTTTGTTGGATTTACGACTAAGTATTTCAACATTTTTGAGTGCTATTGTAAATGGAATTCTGTTTTAAATTTCAAATTCTACTTGTTCATTGCTGGAATATAGGAAAGCAATTGGCTTTTGTGTATTAACTTTGCATCCTACAAACTTGCTATAATCACTTATGAGTTCTAAGAGTTTTGGGTTGATTCTTTCAGATTTTCTACATAGACAATCATGTCATCTGTGAACAAAGACAGTATTATGTCTTCCTTCACAATCTGTGTACCTGTTATTTCTTTTTCTTGTCTTATTGCATTAGCTAGGACTTCCAGTACAATGTTAAAAAGTAGTGGTGAGAGGGGACATCCTTGCCTTATTCCTGATGTTAGTGGGAAAGTTTTTCACCACTAAATATGATGTTAGCTGTAAGATTTCTGGTTTTCTGACAGTTTTTATCATGAATGGGTGTTGGATTTTGCCAAATGCTCCTTCTGCATCTATTGATATGATCGTGTGATTTTTCTTCTCTAGCCTATTGATGTGATGATTTACATTTATTGATTTCTGAATGTTGAACCAGATTGGCAGGATAAATCCTACTTGGTCATGGTACATGATTCTTTTTATATGTTCTTGGATTCAATTTACTAACATTTTATTGAGGATTTTTGCATCTATGCTCATGAGACATATTGGTCTGTAGTTTTCTTTTCTTTCATTGTAATTTTTGTCTGATTTTGGTTTTAGGGTAATACTGGCCTCACAGAATGAGTTAGAAATTATTCCCTCTGCTTTTCTCTTCTGAAAGAGATTGTAGAGAATTGGTATGTTTAGTACCAATTAAGTTAGTACTACTAACTTAAATGTTTAGTAGTGAACCTATATTGGCTTGATGTTTTCTGTTTTAGAAGGTTGTTTATTAATTATTGATTCTATTTCTTTAATAGATATAGGCCTATGTAGATTATCTATTTCTTCTTGTGTGAGTTTTGGCAGATTATGTCTTTCAAGGAATTGGTCCATTTCATATAGGTTATCAAATTTGGGGGCATAAAATTTTTCATAGTATTCCTTGATTATCATTTGAATGCCCATGGATCTGTAGTGATGTCCCTTCTTTCATTTCTGATATCAGCAGTTTGCGACCTCTCACTTCTTTTCTTAGTTAACCTGGCTAGAGGTTTATCGATTGCTATGATCTGAATGTTTGTGTCCCTCCAAAATCAGTATGTTGAAACCTAACCTCCAAGGCCATGGTATTAGGAGATGGGGCCTTTGGGAGGAGATTAGATCATGAGGGAATAGCCCTCCTCATTGAGATTAGTGCCCCTACAAAAGAGATCCCAGAGAGCCAGCTCAAATGATCCATCATGTGAAATCACAGTGAGAAGTCAGCAGTCTGCAACCCAGAAGAGGGCTTTCACCAGAACCCAACCATGCTGGCACCTGTCTTCCATTCTTTTTCTGCCTTCTGTGGTTTTAACTGAGCGTTTTATATGATTCCATTTTCTCTCCTTTCTTAGCATATCAGTTGTACTTCTTTTTCTAGTTTTTTCAGTGGTTGAGTTTGCAATATACATTTACAACTAATTCAAGTCCACTTCATGGGCAGTTTGAGTACCTTATAATAACAAAAGGATCCTAATTCTTGCCTCCTTTCCCTCATATCACTTCTGTCATTCATTTCACTTCTACATAAGCATATACATACATGTACACATAAGCACACATAGTTGGATATATTGCTGCTATTATTATTTTGGACAAACTGTTATCTCTGAGATCAATTAAGAATAAGAAAAATAAAAGGTTTTATTTTACCTTCACTTATTCCTTCTCCAGTGCCTTTCCTTTTTTTACTGTACATCTGAGTTTCTGACCTATATCATTTTCCTTCTCTCTAAAGAACTTTTATCATTTCCTGCAAAGCAGATCTATTGGCAACACATTCCCTCAATTTTTGTTTGTCTGAGAAAGTCTTTATTTCCACTTTACTTTTGAAGGATAATTTCACAGGGTACAGAATTCTAGGTTGGTGGCTTTTTATCTCAACACTGTAAATATTTCAGCCCACTCTTCTTGCTTGCATGATTTCTGAAAGGTCAGATGTAATTCTTCTCTTTGTTCCTCTGTAGATAATTTTTCCTTCTGGGTTCTTTCAGGACTTTTTCTTTCTCTTTGATTTTCTGTAGTTTAAACATGATATGCCTACATGTAGGTTTTGTTTGTTTTTCTTTTTTGTTTTGCACTTACTATCCTACTTGGTGTTCTCTGAACTTCCTGGATCTGTGGTTTGGTATCTGACATCAATTTGGGGAAATTCTCAGTCATTATTATTTCAGATATTTCTTCTGTTTCTTTCTTTCTTCTTCTGGTTTTACCACTATATATATGTTACACTGCTTATAGTTGTCCCAGTTCTTAGATATCTTATTCTGTTTTCTTCAGTCTTTTTTCTTTGCTTTTCAGTTTCGGAGGTTTTTATTGAGATACCCTCAAGCTCAGAGATTCTTTCCTCTGCTATGTCAAGTCTACTAATAAGCCCACCAAATGTGTCCTTCACTTCTATTAGTGTTTTTTTGATCTCTAGCACTTTTTGGATCTTTGTTGGAATTTCCATCTCTCTGCCTACATTGCCCATCTGTTCTTTTTTTTTAATTGAAGTATAGTTAATTTACAATATTGTGTTAGTTTCAAGTATACAGCAAAATGATTCAGATATATATATGTATATATCTATATATGGATTTTTTGGGGGGTTTTTTTGCGGTATGTGGGCCTCTCACTGCTGTGGCCTCTCCCATTGCGCAGCACAGGCTCCGGACGTGCAGGCTCCGCAGCCATGGCTCACGGGCCCAGCCGCTCCACGGCATGTGGGATCTTCCCAGACCGGGGCACGAACCGTGTCCCCTGCATCAGCAGGTGGACTCTCAACCACTGCGCCACCAGGGAAGCCCTATATATGTATTCTTGTTCAGATTCTTTTCTATTATAGGTTATTACAAGATACTGAGTATAGTTCCCTGTGCTATACAATAGGTCCTTGTTGTTTACCTATTTTATATATAGTAGTGTATATATGTTAATCCCAAACTGCCCATCTGTTCTTGCATGCTGTTTACTTTATCCATTAGCACCCTTAGAATATTAGTCATAGTTGTTTTAATTCCTGGTCTGATAAGTCCAACATCCCTGCCATATCTGAGTCTGGTTCTGATACTTGCTCTGTCTCTTCAAGCTGTGTTTTTTGCCTTTAAGAATGTTTTGGAATTTTTTTCTTGATAGCCAGACATGATGTGCTAGGTAAAAGGAACTGTCATAAATAGGCCTTTATTAAGGTGATGGTAAGGTGTGGGGGCAGGGGAAGCATTCTAGAATCCCATGATTAGGTCTCAGTCCTTTAGTGTGCCTTTGCTGCTGGACTATGAACTTCACATGTGCTTCTCAGTCCCATGTTCCCACCACTCCTCTTAGGTGGGACAGATGGTCAGAGCTATGGAGCTGGGTATTTCCCTTCTTCCAGATCAGTTAGGCTCTGATAAAACCCTAGCAGGTTTGGTTCTGGTTAAACAGTTTTTCCTGAGGGCAGACTGTGTTAGGAAGAACAGAATGTTCTAGCATATTTCAAAAATGGTTCCTTTTCCTCTCCTCCTGTGAGGAGCATGAGGGACATTTTCTCTGAAATTCATTATGAGAACCAGGTCAAGCTCCTGGATGTAAAATCCCCCAAACTGTGGGCCCCCCTTATGACTGGGTCCCCTTGGAGTTTTTAACTCTTAGAATTGTCCACATTGAGCCTCCAGCAATTCGTCAGTTACAGTTCAGGTTTTCCTACCCCAGCACTGGTTCTGTGGAGGTTTCTGCTCGTGAATTTTTGCTCTGGTAAGTTGTGATTCTCTGTACCTGCCTGTCTGTCTCTCCAATTTTGGGGGCAGCAGTTTGCCCTGTGACCTCACTTCTCTTAAGGATCTAAGAAGAGTTGTTGATTTTTCAATTTCTTCAGCTTCCTTACATGCCAGACCAGACTGGGAGTCAAGGGTTTTTTTTTTTCTTCATTTAAGCCAATTTGAGGTGGGTTTCTGTTACTTACAAACAAAAGAATCCCACTGAAAATAATGAATACTTGGGTAGCACTTTTCCATTAATAAGTACTTCCCCAGCTATTAGCTCTTTTAATGAGTAAATCAAGGCCTAGAGACGGGATGTGATTACTTACAGTTTAAAAAAACGTAGAAGAAACAGCCTGGGCCTCAGCGCAGAGATAAGCAATCCAATCCCTTTATTTTACATATAGAAAGACAGACCATATCCTCATACATTCTTGGTGAAGCTTTTTCAGATGATGATTTAACAGCACCAATCAATTGCCAATGTACAGAGCCTTTGACCCAGCAATTCTACTTCTACAAATAGATCCTACTCACACATGTGCATAAGTATGCTCATCGTGGTATTGTTTGTAAGAAGAGTAGAGAAAAACCTAAATGTCCATCAATAAAGAAAAGATTAAATTGATTATAGTGTACATTGCTGTGGAATGCTTCACAGCCAATAAAAAAGAATGAGGTGGATTTATACGTACCCCATGTAAGTTCTCCAAGACATGGTGTTCAGTGAAAAAAGCAGAACTCATAGAATACATAGAATGTGATCTCATATGTAAAAGAGAAAATAAGGAACTAATACATGTGCATATGTACATGTACAGGTATGCAATACAGGCAGAGGACTGAAAAGGTTATATATCCCACCATCTTCAGTGGTTACCTCTGGGGAGGACACTGAGAACAAATGATCTTTTTGTTTTGTTTTGTGTCTTTCTGCATTTCTGTAATGCATTAAGAATGCATTAATGTATTCCTTGGCCAACAGACCCACAGACAGACAAAAACAAGGGGACAGGCAGAACATTCTGCCCAGGGACACACAACACGGTAGAGGAAGATATGGTCAGAACACAGACCTCCTGATTCCTACACTGGACTCATTCCTCTACCGCCTCCGAACCTCCACAGCTGTTTCCTTTACTCCACAGCCCTTGTTATAATCACAGCAGCCACCACTTATCTTGGCATCAGGTTGCTACAACCCTAAGACGTACAGACTATCCTCACGCATATCTTGCAGATGAGAAGACTGAAGCTCCAGGAGGGGATGTCCCTGTGTTTGAAACCTTTCGTCTAATGCAAAGAGACAGAAAGTCCTTTGTACCCCTGCTTCCTGGCCCCTCACACCCAGAAGCCACTCAGGAAATGCAGGTTGGCCTGAGAGAACTGACCTGATATTCCTCTTCGGTAAGGCCCTCAGCCAGGGCATGCTGGCGCAGCTGGTCGGGGTCCTGCGCACGGAAGAGGCGGCTGAGCAAGGCATAGATGTAGGGGGCCTCAGGGGAGGTCTGCAGCAGCACGGCCAGGCCTCCATACCAGGCAGCCCGTGACAGGTGGTGGGCATAGAGGCGCTCTGTGGGTAACAGCAAGCGGAAGGCCTCGCGGCAGTCCAGGCTAGACACGCCGATGTCATTGGGGAGGATGTACTGGGTGTCCGCCATGGGCCCTGCTGAGAACCATCACCATGATCACAGCCATCATTTATCGCACGCCAACTGCACACCTGACTCTGCACTCTCACAGTCTGATTTAATCCTCTCCAAAGTCCATGAGGAAGGGAATACCACTGTACCCATGCACCAGATATGCTAACTGAGGCTCAGTGACGGTTAGGTGACTCACCCAAGGAGATTACAAAATATTCTGGTAGGCAATGTTTGACCCATGGCCTCTCAAACTTAAAGACTGAATCCAACTACCTAGTATTACAGTTGGGGAAACATGTCCAGAGAGGCTAGAGCTTTGCCTAATAACACAAGGGAGAGGTCAGAAGCAGAGATCCGCATCTCTGGACTCCCAGCCCCAGGCCTCATTCCTCCCCTCCTCCTTCTCTGACCTCCTAGCCTCCTCCTTCAGAATCATCCTGCAGGTTCTTCAATTCTGCCCACCACTGTGCTCATAAGGACAAAGTCCCAGTTGGAAGACCCAGGTTCCAATCCTGGCTCAGCCCCAGACTCCTAATATCAAGTCAATTGTTTTACTTTTCTGCCCCTCCATTACAGCCTCTGTAAGATGAGATTGATAGTAACCCCAGCCTCACCAGGTGGGTATGCAAATTAGATGAGGTCACGAGGTCACAAGGTCACCCCTATCGAATGGAATGTACCTACAGCAGTAAATGATTTTCCCTGAACTCTTCCTCTCTCACTGATCCCAGGATCTGTCCCACCCTCACCCCTCTGCCTTTTCTTCGGTCCTCCGTTCTCCTGTCCTCTCCCTGTACTGAGCCAGGGGAGCTACCCTAGCTACAGAAATTCAGAGTTGGGAGAAAACTCATTTTACAGTTAGGGAGATTGAGGCCAAGCAACTTACCGAAGGTCTCACTGCCCGGTTGGGATCCGGGTGTCTCCCAACCCAGAGTATACTCCACAAAGCCCTCTCTTACTAGGAATGAGTTTCCAACCTCCCCCGCCCCTCCCGATGCTGCTCCCCAATAGCACAATCCCCTGGGCTGTAAAAGGAGTGTTAACCCTTTGCTGCCTGGAGCATTCCTTGGCCTCGGGGCCGCGATGAATTTGGCAGGGGTACGGGATGGGGGGCAGAAAGAGAATGATCTTGCGCTCGGCCCAGACTCGCCCTGTCCCCCGAGGATGACACATTGTGACCCTGAATCCCGGGGCGCCGCGCCTCACCTCACCTGCAGCAGCTGCTCCGATCGCAAACTCACTTCCTGCTTCCGGCTCCCCCCCATTCATTGGGGCTCCGCGAACTCCGCCCCCACCAGCCAATTGCCGGGCCTCGGGGTCCGGACGGGCATCGCCTTCAGCCAATAGGCGCGCCGAGGCGAGCTTCGCCGGCATGCCGGCTCCCCGCCCCAGGCACCACGGCGTCGTAAGCAGAACGGCCCCTGTGGCCTTGGCCTTTTGTCGGCAGGTGGCGCCCGCGCGGGGGTCAGGAACCTCAGTGGCCTGGCCGGTGGTGGCCTAGTTCCGGCAGACGGGGCTGGCAAGGGACCCCGAGTCCAGGCGGGGCGGCGTAGCTGTCGCGGACAGAGCACCAGGGATTACCCCCCCACAGTCCTGACCTCCGCTCTCCTTTGGGGTTTCTCCCAGTCCCCCAAGCTCAGTTTTGTATGGGGGAACCTGCACCGTGGGAGTGATGTGGTCCTTCCTCGGTGGAGTCGAGGGCCAGGGGGCGGAGACTCTTCAGAGACTGCAAAACCCTTCGCGCAGGGAATCGAGGCTACAGGTGAGCGGGCTCCTGCCAGGGCTGACATGGTCCTACCGTGTGGGGGGCGCGGAGAAACGCCCCCAAGTACTTCCCTGCACCGCTACCGACTTACCGTGGGCCTGATGGGGGCTGCAGCGGAGTATCTTCGAGCCTCAGTTTCCTCAGCACAAAGGGGCGAGGGGCCTGGCAGTTCCCTGGTGCTTGCCGGGTGCCTGACGGATGAGAAAGCCGCCTGTGACCCCAAAAGGCTGCCCAGGGCAGAGCCGAGCCTTGGATGTCTGGAGAGACTCACAGGAGGATGGCCTGGGCGGGGAATGGCATGTGGAAGGGCCAAGCGCCCAGCCTGGGCGACGTGGGGAACATGGTGAGGGTCCCAAGTCAGAGGTGGGGCAGAGCCAGGCCATCTACGGTCCAGTCAGGCCTCCCCTGCCTACTGGCTGTGTGTCCTTGAGTGGGACACTTTACCTCTCTGAGTCTTGGCTTCCTCAGCCAGAGAACCAGGCTAAAAATCGTCTTTACTCGGAGGGATGTTGTAGGCTTGAGTGAAGTGTTGACAGGGTAGTGCTGCCCCCTAGTGTTGTGCAGAGAGGGGTGGAAGAGAGGGGATACCCTTCTTGCCAGCCTTGGCCACACCTGTGTCTCAGCCCAGAGCAGCAGCTACCCACGAGTGGCACCAGTTTCTCATTCACAAAAAGTGCCCAAGGCCCTGCTTGGCACAGTGGTGTGAACTGTTGACTCTGATGGTGATTTTCATTGTAGGGAGGAGCTCAATAAATTGGTCTGTGTCCTTAGAAAATCACTTTTCTTCCCTGTGCCTCGATTTTCATTGTCTTTAACATGCGTGTAAAGTCTTCCTTGACTTGGGAGAGGTTGAAATGTACACAGATAAAGAAGGAAGTGCCTTCCATGGACACCAGTGGGCAGCTCAGGCCAAGGAAAGATCCCAGTACTCCTGGGAAACCCCCAACCGAGCTGCATTTTTATCTTCACAGCTAATATGAGCACTTCCTGAGGGTCTGTGCTAGCAGCTTGACATGGAGGATCCCATTTAATTCTTGCAGAAACCCTGAGATAGGATATCATTTTACCTGTTGCACATATGGGGAAATGGAGGCTGATGGATTCATTGACTTCCCTAAGGCCACCCAGGAAGTCCTCAGGTGTCCCTGAACTGGGGTCTAGCCTTCCACCACATTGTCCCCTCCACCTGTCCCAACACACACACACACACACACACACACACACACACACACACACACACACACACACACACAGTGTCACATGCAGCAGTCTAATCCCTGGAGTCATGACCATCCCCAACCTTGGCTCTTGCCCATGGGAATGAAGAAGGTGAGGAAGTAATATTAAGTACATACTATGTTACAGGTGTCCTCCATACATTCACAACCACCTGGCAACATAGGGACTGTTATTCCATTTAACAGCTAAGGAGACTGAGGCTCCAAGAGTTGGAAAGGGGTAGAGCTGAACCAAGACCAGGGCTGTCTGACCCCCTCCACCAACACCTCTGAGTTCTCCCTCGTGTGGCACGTGTGCCTTTTGCTTGCCTCTCCTCCTAGAGAGTCTGAGGTTCCCTGATAGAAATGGCATGGGAGTGTTCCCCTGTTTGGTTCTCAAAAGAGTGAGAAGAGAGGAACTGGAAAGAGTTGGATTCTTACTGCTCTGGCTGTGTGTGTGTGTAGTTGCAATGCTCCCAAGTCCACCCCAGCATCCCCATCTGGTCTCCCCCTCTGTGACAGTGTGATGCTCTAGTAGCAAGAGTCTGATCACCTCCTCTCACCACCAGCAAGTGCCCTCTCTCCTCTCAACAGTCCCCGGTCTGGTCTCTGTGGCTCCAGCCCACCGTGTGGATTAGGGCAGGTCCCTCCCCTTGGAATCTGTACTCCCTAAGGCTCTGTCTTCCACTGGGGATGATGCCCAGGTCAGGCTGGTACTCAGAGCCTCTTCTTCAGATTTTTATATTTCCAGAACCTCCATCTACCTGTCTTTCCAACTTGCTTGCCCCAGGAAAGCTCTGGGGCAATCCCAGCAGCACCCCGAGCTTGCCTTGGCTCTCAGGAAGAGGCGACACTTAGCCAAGATGAATAGGGATCCAGTTCAGACTTGGCCTCTATGGCAACCAAGGCCCACCAGACCCCAGCCCAACATTCCCAGCCTTCATTCCTCTTTTCTGCCTCCTCCACACCCACCTCATTGGTCATCAAGCATTTTCCCTGCCACACCTTTGCCCATGCTGTTCCCCTTACCTGGGTTGCCCTCCAGACCCCTCCATCCCTGTCCAAGGAAAGCAGCCCAGTGTGATGGGGAGAGGGCAGGCTCTGAGGCTAGGCAGTCAGCTGCGGATTCGAATCTGACTTGGCCACTTTCCAGCTGTGTGACTTGGAGCATGTGTTTTAATCTCCCTGTAAACAGAAATGGTAACACCTCCCTCCCTGGGTTACTGGGAGGATTAAATAATAAAACCTCTGAGAAGCAGAGCCTGGTGCCTGGTGAGTGCTCAGTGAACATAGTTATTATTACCATTAGCACAGTGCAGGGCACACGGTGGGCATTCGGTGATGGTAGCCCTTGTGTCACAGCCAACACTCTGGAACCACGAGTCCTCTCCCCGCCCCCCCGCCCCTGCTCAACTCCTGACTGTCCAGAAATGAGAATCGGAACTTTCACCCAGCATCTTCCCTGTCAGCATGGCGCCAGCATCTCGTTCCAGCCACCTTTCTGCCCTCTGAAGCGCATGCTCCAGCCACTCTGAACCTCTCACTCAGTTCCCTGCATACTTACACCTGAGCCTGTGCTCGGCCTCCCTTCTGCCTTAAGTACCCCCCCACCACTTCCTGTGGATCCTTCCTGTGGGGATTCCCAGCAGTCCAACGAGGCGGAGCCCTTATGCGCCTCCTCAGCGAAGCCTCTCTCACTCCTCACTTTTCTACCCTCCAGTGAGACCAGCTTCACAGCTCCTGGTGATTCTCTGATCCCAGCACACAGGAAGCCATGCTGTCCTTCAGTAATTGGTCTGTCATCCACTAGGCTGTGAACTCTACCAGGCAGGGAACCAGGTCTGACTGTCTCTGTCTCTGTGTCCCCAGATCCCACTTGGCAAGGAGTCCTGCCCACAGTAGGTATCCGCAGATGTCGGTCCCAGCCTGCTGCCCACCCGGCACTCCCTTAGGGGCTGGAGGCGTTGCACACATGCAGGACACGAGGGATTTGTGAGGGCAGCTGAGCAGCAAGGTTTATAGAGGAACCCAGGGCAGCAGCAGGGTGATTATCTGGAACTGGGTCGGCAGGCTCAGGGCACAGCCAGCCTAAGCTGGGGGTCAGGGGCCCATGGCCCCTTCATTCCTCCAGGGGCACAGTGTAGGTGGCATGATGTGGGATGCCCCAGGAAGGGCCAGGGCGTAGGGGTGAGCCTCCCTCCATCAGCCCGGGACAGAGCTGGTGCTGAGGGCCCCATCATTCTGACCAAGGTAGGGGTCCCAGAGACCCCCCTTTAGAGCCAGAGTTAAGAGGGGAAGGGCACCATCCATCCAACCCGTCCATCTGGTGTGGCGATGTGCCAGCAGGTAGAGTCCCACATGCAGAGCTCCCTCTGGGCTGCAGGAGGTGGGGGACCTGGGTGGGCAGGTGGGCGCAGCAGCAGGGGGCCCCCAGGGAGCCTAGTCCAGCGGCCCCTGGAAAATGAGGCGGACACAGCCATGCTCGCCGGTGAGCCAGGTCCCGCAAAAGGGACAAGCAGCGTGGAAAGCGTGGGTGCCATGGGGCAGTGGCGTCTGAGCCCAGTAGCGGGCAGTCTTCTCAGAGCAGACGTGGCCACAAGGTGCGAAGGCGTGGCTGGGCGGCCCGGGGTCCAGGCAGAGGCCGGCCTCCTGGCCGAGCCACAGGGGCACGTAGGGCCCCACGAGGCGGCAGAGAGGACACTCGCGCTCCTGGGGGCCCCGCTCGCGTCGGCAGCCCCAGCCGTGGTAGCCGTGGACGTGGCCACAGCGGACGTAGACCCAGGGCTGCTGCTTGTCAGGTGCCGTGCGGCCACGGGCCGGGCTGGGGAAGGCGAGGGTGCTGAGGCCCACGGGACACTGGGGCCGTGCTGCATTCGCCTCCTGCCTCTGGGCCTCCAGCTGCTTCAGCGTGGGCGCCCGCAGCAGCCCCGCCGGCGTGCGCCACAGCAGCGTAGCTCCACACAGGTCAATGAGGGAGCCGTCCTGCAGCACGTTGGACTCGTTTTCCACCTGCAAGGGCAGCAGAAGAGCCTTATTGCCCAAGAGGCTCCTGAACCCCCTGCCACTGGGCCGCCGTGACCCCAGTCAAGCCACCCATCCATCCCACTGAACCTCCCTAGAGAGAGCACTCTGGACCCGTGGGGCTGGCTGGGGCAGAGGAGGGGGTTGAACTGGGGCAGAGGAGGGGGGAGGGTGGGGGCAGAGCAGCAGAAAAGACTGAGAAGCCACGTGGGAGGGGAGGCAAGTGGTCCCAGGCAGACACTGTCTGAAAAAACAGCAACAACAAAAAACACCCAGGCAGGCACCATTCCTTACACTCAGTGGAACGTGGGCCTTGGTCACCTCATCTGTCAAATCAGAAGGCCTGGACCAAAATGGGAGTTTTCTAAAACATTTTCCCAGGCTCTCCCCTAATGGCAGAGGCCAGAAACTCCTCTGTCCAAAACGCTGGGGACTTAGCCCAAAGCAGGGGTCCTAAGGGTTGAGGTTAAAAGCAAGGACTCTGGCACTAGATCGTCGGGGTGTGAATGCTGGCCTCAGCACTGACTAACTCTGTGTCCCTGGTCAAGTAACTTATCCTCTCTGTGTCTTAATTTCCTTATCCTCAAGATGGATTTTACTTCCCTGTATAGCAAGTGGTTTTCATGAATCAATGTAAACACTTGGAACGGTGCCCAGAACATAGTAGGTGCTCAATAAGTGTGTCCTAGTGAAACGTTCAAAAGCATAATTTTAAAAAGTAATGTTTCCCCAGATCTCCCAATAGAATTGATGCTCTGGAAAGATAAGCCATGCTTTTTCTCGAGGTTTGGCATCTCCTTGCCCGAGGTGCTCCTACCTAGGAAAAGCTCTGCGTGGCCCATTTGAGGATCTTCGCCACATGACGTTGGGCAAAGCCCCTATGTCTCTCTAGGACTCTCCCAGCCCCTAGCATTAGTTCTCTGGTCTGTACCACATGGAGCGTTCACTGTCACCTGTGTCAGAACTACTCCAAGGCCCTTTCCTGCTGGGAGAGAATAAAGCTAAACCCGTGTGAACGTGACAGACATGTTACAAACTGCCAACATTTCAGGCTACAAACTGCTCACACACAGGCCAAGTGTCACCCTCATAGGAGGGTGTGAATTTTTCAGCTGCTGGCATCCTCAAAGCCACTTGGTACTGCACGGTGTGTTTGTGTGGGTGCCACTTCACATCACCCCAGGGACCTCCGGCAGTATGTGGGCTACACTTGGAGATGCTGGTCTGTTCCTCTCTGTGGTGCAAGTGGCACGTGCCCCCAGATGGACCCTGTTGGGGATCCCTTGTGCAGCAGGACTGGAGATCATCTGTCCTGGCTTGGGAAGGGGGAAGGGGAGATTGGGAGGACCCAGGAAGGATGAGGGGGTGGGGAGGAGGGTGGACAGGCCACCTACCAGCTTCCCCCGCTGCTGTGCCGAGCGGCTGTCCCTCAGAGTATATACATTCCCACAGACCGAGATCTCCCGCCAGACACCCGGGGCCGAGTCCTCAGAGAAGCCGCCTGCTGGGTGCATCACCAGGACCCCGTTGGTGGTTAAGCCGTCCATCAGGCCGTCAGGGGTCCGCCATTTGGCTGCCCGCTCCTGGGACCACACGTGGGATCAGATCACATCCCCGAGTGGCCCCCAGCAGGCTGCGAGCCAGGAGTGCTGCCCCTCTACCCTCGAGCTCAGAGGTGGCCCGGAGAGGACTAGAATTGGTGCTGTGTGACCTTGGGCGTCACCTGACCTCTCTGAGCCTCGCTTTGCTCATTTGTTAAGTAGGGTTGCTAATCCCCGCATAGGTCATGGTTATGATTACTGCAGGCTGGTCCATCACCCCAGGATGCTGCCCCTCCCCAGCCTACCCCTTGGCTCACTCTCAGATGTAGTGCTGGTCCCTGCCCGGGGGGCTCACTCACTCCAAGGAAGATGTTGCTGGAGGCGTCGAAGCCAGCGGCATAGATGCGGGCGGTATAGGGCGGCCGGCGGTCACAGAGGATGCGACAGGCATAGCGGGAGATGGTGCTCTGGGCAGAGGGGCCCTCGGCAGCCCCTCCTCCAGGGGACGTGTCTGTTACCACAAAGTCGATCATGTTCTCCGTGGAGCGGCCAATCTGTGAGGGAGGGGAGGGCAGGCACAGGAATGCTGTGTGCACAGGTCAGTCCTGCGGGCTTCCCATCCCAGGGTTCCCAGCAGCTGCTCTGTGCAGGGTCACCAAACAAGGAGGAGACAGCACCATCCCAGCTCCCTGGGGGTCTCCACATCCAATCACTGGTGTCTATGTTTCTCCTTCTCTGTCTCCCCCCCAGTTCCTGGAAGCACCCCACTCAATTAAAAACTAGCTGATTTGCGGATAGAACAGTGAAAGGGTAACTGACACCCATAGTCTGGGAATGTTCAAATGTTAGTAGAAAATAGTGAATTTTTGGTAAATATTTACTATATATCATGTTAAGCATTTCGTGTGCAATATCTCAGTTAATCTTCCCAACGATGCCCTGGGGTGGGACTATAATGGGCCCCACTTTATAGATGAGGAAACCAAGGCCCAGAGAGGTTAAGCGACTCTTGCCCAAAGTCATCCAGCTACTAACTGATGGAGCTGGGAGCAGAAGCCAGGCAGTGCGACTCTCACAACACACTCTGAACTCATAAACTGTATGCCTCCCGCAGGTGGGAGTCCAGGCTTGGGTCTGAATCTTGATCCAGCCACTGACTTCCTGTGTGACTGGGAAGTCAACAACCCTCACTGGGGTGTCCTGCTTCCTCATCTGAAGAGTGATCCACTGCACTGAGGACACAAAGTACCTGCCCCGTGGCCACGAGCCACCCCCTGGAACACCTGCAGAGCTGAGTGTCCAGACCTGGTGGTAAAGTGGCCAAGGCTTGTGGAGGCACCCGACCATACCTGGAACATGTCTGTGTCACTGTCATGTGTGTACTCGACTATGACCGAGTGGCTCCGGGACAGTGTGTATGAGATGCTGTGCTGGCCACGGTTGCTCAGTGCCTGGTGACAGAAAGGAGAAGTCACTTTCCCGGGCATTTGGCCAGGAGAAGGGTTAGCCTCTAAGCCAGAAGCTGGAGCCCAAGGCCCAGTGGCCACTCCTAGGGAAGGGGCGGCTCCACCCTTTGCAGAGGGTGTATTGTGCAGTTGACACTTTACACAGGTTACCTTGTTTGATCCCTAAAGCCACCCGAAGGAGGCATGGTTATCATTCCCGATTTACAGTTGAGGGAACTGCAGCTCCAAGAGGAGAAGAAACTGGCCTAAGGTCTAACAGCTGGAAACAGCAGAGCCCGAATTCTAACCCAAACCCTCTGCAGCCAAAGACCTTTCCTTTGTCATTGCTGTGTGACTGTCACATCCCCTCTCTGAGCCTTGGCCGCCTCTAAAATGATGCAGACCACTTCCATCCAACGGATGGGGTCTGGTGGTCAAGGAAACACTGTGCAGACTGTAACACATGGCAAGGGATCTCCCACCAGCACCATTTCTCTGGGGCAGTGAGTGAAGACACAGTGGGCTCCCCTGCTCCAGCGGGGCTGTGGGCAGGTAGGACTGGGAAGACCAGCACCCAGGACTGCTAGGACAAGCTGCTTGCCTTGGACACAAGCGGTGTGGAGATGTGGTGCATGACGTCCGGCTTCACTCCATTGGCGTGTGGCCGGCGGTTCAGTGCCAGGCGGCTTCGGCGGCGGCCCTTGTCCCCACTTGCCAGACACCCATTGTAGCTGTGGATGTGAGGGATAAGAAGAAAGGGTTGCAGGGAGAGAGAGAGAAAGTGAGCCCCTGAGAGACTAGGAGGAACTGCCAACTTCTGGGCAGATCCTACCTTAATAAACAAGCCCTAGAACCACCCACAACTAGAAGACCCTACTCTATCCAATTGGTGCCTTCGGGGAGTGGGGTGGGGGTCAGAATATCCTCAAAAGGCCTTGCATCCAATTAACCAGTGTTTTCTGGATTCCTGAACCATGCCTGGCCAGGTGCCAGGTGCTGGCATGGTATAGTGACACACCACAGTCAGTTCTGTGCCCTAAGTTTTTCAAGGAACCTGGGTGCCACCTGCCATGACCCAGGCACAAGCCAAGTGTGCCCCAGGCCCAGAGACAGGAGAAGGGAATTCTGGCCCCAGGATCAGGTTTCTAAGAGAGGGGACACCATACTGGGCCTTGAAGAACTACAAAGGATTCACCTTCAGCAAACTGTCATTAATTATATCACAAGTACTACCGGAAACCAGAATGAAAGAAAAAAAACAGACCCACAATGCCACTACCTCCATATCGCCACACACATCAAATTTCTACCTTCCTTTCCAGCTCTCGTCCGGAGGGAATGATTGTGGAAGGCAAAGATGGAGTGAGTCATAACCTTGATCGCTGCCATGTACCGGAGCCTCCCGTGTTCTTGGTGCTTCGCATTATTAATTACCTAATGGAACGTGTGCAACGTCCTGCCAGGCAAGTATCTTTCTTCTCATTTTACGAATGAGGAAAATTGAGGCTCAGGGAGATAAAATGACTTGCCTGAGGTCCCAGGCTAGTCAGTGGGAAAAGTCTAGATGTGAACTCGGGTCTGTCTGACTCCAGCCTTTTCTGCAGAAGACTTTCTGTAGGAGGGCTCACCCTGAGCAAAGGCCTTGAGGCTGGAAGGGTTTGGTGAGATCACAGAGTGATGATTTGGGTGGTAAAGTGCAGCAGGGGAAAATGAACTTGGTGGGAGGGCCCTGAACACCAGGCTGAGGATTCCGGACTTTATTCCATAAGCAGTGGGGAGCCATGGAAGGTTTGGCGGCAGGAAGTGAAAAGGATGAATAGCTGGCAAATACAGCTGAGGACCACTTGAATCAGAATCTTCCCCGGCCTCACACATGGAGATTCTGATTCTGTAGGTTTGGGATGGGCCTGTCAATGGGTATTTTCCAATGTGCTCGCCAGGTGGCTCTGATGTCCAGCCAGTGTGGGGCTTCACTGCCCTGCAGAGAACAAATGGCAGTCAAGAGGGCCTGTCCCCTTGGGTCTGAGCTCTCCCTCATCAGTGGCCTCACCCTCAGCTGCAATGCCAGCTCTTCCTTTGGGACATCGAGCAGCTGCTTTTTTTTTTTTTTTTTTTGAAAGTGTGGAGTCCTAACCACTGGACCACCAGGGAATTCCGAAGCAGCTGCTTTTCTAATGCAAGCACCCCTGAGAGGGGCATCACTTTTGCCCTTGTAAGCTCTTCCCACATATGGGGGGTGGGACAGTTCAGGACACAGGCTGGGGGCTCAGACTGGCCTGGCTTAAATCCTGGCTTTCCCGCTTACCATATGACCTCTGTAAAATGGGGTTAATTTATCAGGATCTACCTCACAGGTTCATTGTGAGAACTAAAGGAGATAAAGCATTTAAAAATGCTTGGCACAGAGTTTGGCATATATATAGCAAGCCCTTGGTAAGTGTTAGCTATTATTATTATTACTGAAAAGAAAAGTACATGGCATGTACATGTCAACAAACAGTAGCCATTATTATTTCTAAATAATCATCACAATGATAACATAGCTTATCATATACTTTCTTCAGGGTAGAGAGAGAGGCCAAAAGGAGGTACAGACAGGGGAGGAAGGAGAGGAATTTTTGCCTGGGGCAAGAGCTAGGTGGGTGGTGCAGAGATCCTGGTCAGGTGAAGACCAGGAAGGGATGAGCTCTACTCAGCCACCAACTCATGTCTCTTCCTCTCTCCTGGCCTCAGTTTCCTCATCTGTAGCGTGAGGGTCAGCTGTAGCTTAGCAAAAGTTCACTAGACCTAGAGTAAAAAGCCCTGGGTCCAAATCCCAGCCCTGCCACTTACCAGCTGTGTGCCCTTGGGCCAGTCACTTCCCCTCTCTGAGCCTCGGTTTCCTCACCTCCTTCCTCACAGCATCTTTGTGAAGATTGAAATGAAATAATGTCCATGAAAGGGCTCGGCACAGGCCTGCCTCCCAGAACACTTGGTGTGTGCCAGGCACTGTCCTACGTGCTTTACAGAAATCACCTCATTCATTCCTTCCAACAACCCTCTGAGGTATTATTATTAGCATCCCTATTGGGAAATGGGAAAACAGAGGCACAGGGAAGTTAAGCAACTTGCAAGGCAGGATTTGAACCAAGCAGTTTTGCTGGAGAACCAGAGTTCTTCACCTCAGACTACACACACTAGGTGCTTTATGAAAGGCAGCTGGTGTTACTTTCTTCTGCTCAGAAACGTGGGTGGGCAGTTAGAGTTGTCTCAGTAATTTATGAAAAATGGGAAGATAAAATAATAATTATGAATTGAGGTGGTCTTGGTCAACTTTGTCTCTCAGCTGGGAAGGTGAGGAGGGACAAACAGCAGAAGGCCCTAAGTGGGGAGAGCCGGGGCCCTTGGTCTGGCTGTCCTGTGGGGTGCCTGGTGCCCCGCCCCACCTGAACCAGGGAGGCTCACCCCAGAACGATGAGTTCACCATACTTGATGGGCTCCTCCCCTGGCTGTGCATCTTCACCGGGAGAAGAGAGGACACAAGAGCCCTGGTTCTCTGGGTGCTGGAGGTCTGAGGTTCGGGGGGAGCCCACTTCAGGGTTTCCTTCCAACACCATTCTGGGCAGAGTGGGAGAGGAGAAAAAGAGCTTTGCAGCCTCCCACCCCAGCCCCTCAATGCCAGCTCCAGCCTGCTGCAGGCCACCTAGGCTAACAACAGAGTGACCTTTCACCCACTCTGTTGCTATGGCAACCACTTCACTTCTGCCTCCCCTAAACTGACAGGGTTGCTGGGATACCAGGGAAGGGAGATGGATGGGATGGAACCAAGAGGGTGGGGCTGCACAGAGGGTCAGAATATTTGGCAGGGGCAGAGGGATGGACCAACTTGGGGTGGCCAGAAGCTTCTTTTTGGCCAGGACCTCAGTCTGGGATGTGCTTGGAAGAAAGTCACCCCAGGAGTTGGGGGCCCTTACTGCTCATCCTTCACTCAGTTCCTGGGTTTGGCTCTCAGCCCCAGGACCTCTGAGTAACACTTCTGTCAGGTTTTTGGAATCTACCTGTCCATCTTAATCTTTCTGCCCCTTTGCCGGTCTAGGCCTCTGTCTGTCTGTCTGTTTTCTCAGTGACTCTCTGTCCCCGCCGCTGTCCTTTTCGCCATCTCTCTACCCACGCTCCTCCCCATCTCCGCCTGTCTGGCCACCTCTACCTCCCCATCCATCTGCCCCAGTCTCCCCATCTTGTCCTCGCCCTGCGGGCAGGCCTCTGGACCCCTCCCCGGTGCACCCCCCTCCCTCCCTCAGGTGTCAGTCTGCAGTCCCCGGGCCGCCCGGGTCTCTGGAGGCCTGTGGGGGCGGCGCTCCCCCCTCCCGCTCGGGCTGCAGCAGAGCTGGTCCCCGCAGGAAGCCTGTTTGGAAAATATCCCAGCGCAGGAGGGACTGCGCCGGGGCAGGCCGGCGCCCCGCGCCCGGGGCAGGCACAATGACAGCCCAGCACATACGCAGATACACACCCGGCGGCCCCTCCACACAAACACACGCGCTCACACACACAGTCCAGCACAACCCGAGCCCCGCGGGCAGTGCCCGGACGGGCGCAGAGTCCACCCTCGACCCGCCACAGCAGGCGCGATCGCGCAAAGAGCCACAGGCGCCCGCCCTCAGACCAAGTACCCCTGCCACCCAGACACTCAAACACGCCCCCAGCGTCCGCTGGGGCCCGCCCGGCGAAGCCCCCGCCCCCTCCGCCCCGGCGGCCTCACCTGGCCGAGCTCCGGCCTCCGCTCGGCGCCTCTCCCTCTGCGCCTCCCTCCTGCTCGGCCCTGGGGCTGCCGCGGCGGGATGGGCCCGGCCCGCGGCGGCTCCGCGCTGCCTCGTCACGGAGACACCCGGAGCCGAGGGAGGGGTACGGGCGCCAACAGCCACGCTCCGCCCCCTGTTCTTATGCCCCGCCCCATGTAAGCCCCGCCCCACTCAAGACTCCGCCCCTTGCGGCGAAGCTCTTCCCCAGTCGGCGGAGCCCCGCCCTTTCGCAGGAAACCACGCCCCTTATGTGGCCCCGACTTCGGGCCTTGGAAGCCCCGCCCACCACTCTATTTTAGGAACTCCCCCGCCCAACTTCGCCAGCTCTGTGACTCTTAGGTAGTCTACGAGACCCCTCCCCCAGTTTGGGCTCCCCTGACCCCGCCCTCATTTCTGGGGACTCCCGAGTTCTCCTTGAGACCCTGGCGCCCCCTCCCCCACCGCGGTCTAGGACCTTCCCACTGGGCTGGAGGCCCCTTTCCCCACCTTAGGCCAGGGACTCTCCACCTCCTGCCCGAGAACTCGCCTCCCAGATGGGGAAGCTGCGGAATTAGAGGAGAGAGGCAGGGGCGGGAAGGAGAGAGAAGGAAAATACTAGAGGAGGCGGAGGAGGGGGTGTGCGTCAGCAGGAAGGAGAGGAAAGCCGCCGCGTTTGACTCCGGTAGCAGACCTGTCTTCCCCCACCAAGCTCGGCTGCTTTCTCGCTGAGCAACCTCCGGCTGACTCGGGGCCCCCCAGGTGTCTAGGAACTCCTCTCTCTCTCCCGCCAGCTTGCACACACTACCTGAGATGCCGCAAAGGGGATGGAGACCTTTGGGGATTTGCAGTCCCCTCCGGTCCTGGGCTTGCAAGAGATCTCGTCTATCAGTCTGTGCCAGGTGCTATGTGCTGTGCTTTGAACAAAATAAGCCCTTTAATTCTTGGGAGACAGGCACTATAATCACCCATTTTACAGATGAGAAAACAGAGATTTAGGAACCTGACTTGGTCGTGGTTATTTTCCTAGAAAGGGCCCAAGAGTGGATCTCAGCTATGTGACTCCTAAGTCCGGACTCCTAACTTCTATACCTTGTTGTTATGACTTGGGAAGGCTGGACAGCACTCAGAGGTGCAGAGCCAGAGAGACCCAGAGATGCATCAGATAAGATCCCTAAAGCTCATTATCTCTTGGTCTGTTTGGAACTATAACCAAGAGCTGGGGGAAGCCCAGAGGGTGGACCTTTAATTTGCATCTTTGGAGTGCATGTTTTATTGAGGAAATCAAGGAAGGCTGCACAGAGGAGGCCACCTTTGGCCCCAGTCAAGAAGGATAAGTGAAAGTTTGCCCACACATTCCTGAGAGGGGGCACACTTCCCCTCCGTCTCCCCAACTTGTTGTTTATGAAGCTGCCCGTCTCCAAGACTCCTCCTGGGCCCCACCACATCCACACACCCCACTAACTCCGCCACCTAAAAATAGTCCAAGATACCAACTGCTTTGCCAACTGTTCTGGGGCCCCAGCAGCCAGATGAAACAAGAAAGCAGCTGACAGCACACCCTTTGAGGACAAAAGCAGTCATTAATCAAAGAGAAACTCCCTGAGAGGCCACCACAGGGCAGGCTGGACTGCTGAGCTGCCGGCAGCAGGTCATACAAATCCTGCACCACAGGGTAGCTTCCATCCCTGACTGCCTACAGTATGCCCACCTGCATGCCAGGTATGCACAGCCATAATAGATCACAGGGACACTGCGACAGTCTTACTCCCCTTTGCACTCCCAGCTTCCAGCACATTTTCTGCCAGAGCAGGCCCTCTGTGAACACGTACTGAATTACTGTTAGAATTCCCAGTTTACAGATGAGAAAAGTGAGGCTGGGGTGGGGGTGGGCAGCCAGGTCACACAGCCAGGCAAGTATGGAACTGACGTTTGACCAGAGCCCCCGTGCTACGACCTGACACCAGACTGCAGGAAGGGCTAAGAGAGGTTCCAAGGCTTTGTCCCAGGAGGCAGAGATTTCTCCTGTGGTAGAGCACTGGGCTTGGAGCTGCATGGTGGGTACAGCCAGACCAGGAGGGATCTCTGGGAGCACGTGATGAGCCTGATTGAAGCATTGCATTGTCCAGGTCAGGGAGAGGAAGGGTGAGTTGGAACACCACCAACAGACACAGAATCTCAAGTCCCAGCCTTGGCTTCTGTCTCTAAGGCCCATGCTCTGTCCTAAGAACTCCAGCTTCGGGACTTCCCTGGTGGTCCAGTGGCAAAGGCTCCGCGCTCCCAATGCAGGGGGGTCTGGGTTTGATCCCTGGTCAGGGAACCAGATCCCACGTGCCGCAACTAAGACCTGGTGCGGCCAAATAAATAAATAAATATTAAAAAAAAAAAAGAACTCCAGCTTCTTAATCTCTCTAGGCATCACTTCCTGTATTTATAAAATGGGAATAATAATAGTACCTTCCTGAAGTGGGATAAAAATGTGCAGTATTGTTTTGAAAACCTTTTTGTTCAGCCCCTCCCTTCTCTCTTCAATCTAGATCTTGACCCTATTGCTTCTTTTTTTTGGCTGCTTTGGGTCTTAGGCGAGCGGGGGCTACTCTTTGCTGCGGTGTGCAGGCTTCTCATTGTGGTGGCTTCTCTTGTTGCAGAGCACGGGCTCTAGGCATGTGGGCTTCAGTAGTTGCAGCATGCGGGCTCCGTAGTTGTGGCACGTGGGCTCTAGAGCGCAGGCTCAGCAGTTGTGGCGCACCGGCTTAGTTGCTCTGCGGCATGTGGGATATTCCCGAACCAGGGCTCAAACCCGTGTCCCCTGCATTGGTAGGCAGATTCTTAACCACTGCTCCACCAGGGGAGTCCCAACCCTATTGCTTTTTAAAAAGGGGACAAAGAAAGGAACAAGATACAGCCCGTATTTCTTCAATTCTTGGGTTCAAGTGCCCAGAGATAGGGGCTGGCATAAACAGTTTGGAAGAGTATTTGTGCATCTAGTCGAGAAAGGATGTTGAAAACAAACAAACAAACCAACCAACAACAAACGCTTTCTGGGCTAAGAGAGTTGCAGAGGAATGGATAAGGAAGAGCTAAGATGCTGAGCTGTGCCTTTGAGGCCTTGTTGTAGATAGAAGCGTGGGGCTGGGAAAAGACAGACCCCTCAGATAGATTTAGGGATCCAAACCCTATTCCTTCAGAGTCCAAACTTGATTGGATCAGCTTGTGGAACAATTTATGTTCTAGGACATTGTTGAAAACAATAGAGAACTCAGCTGGCAATGAGTGGAGTTTAACAGCTGGGTGTGGTCAGGGAAAGAGTCAGTCAAGGAGAGCTCTGCCCAAATCAGTCATCCTAGGTGACTGCGGTGGGCATGCAGACTGAGGACCAAGGACAGAGGCTTTAAACCCAGGCTGTGGGAAAGGGGGATGGACTTTACTAAAATAATCCACCCAGTCACTAAACAAGCAAATAACAATAGTAAGCCCTTGGGGGGTGGCAAATGCAAAGGTGCCACAATATATTATCTAAAATCTTCAGTTTCCAACAGGAAAGGATGACACATAGACTAGGAAAAAAAACAGGCAGGTGTTGTCAGGATGTGGGGAAATCAGCACCCTCACACACTGACCGTGGGATCGTAAAATGCTGCAGCCACTTGGGAAAATAGTCCAGCATTGCTTCCGACAGTTAAACATCGTTACCATGTGACCCAGCAATTCCACTCCTAGGGATAGGCCCAAGAGAAATGAAAACATATGCCCACACAAAAATTTTTACACACATATTTATGGTAGCATTATTCATAATAGCCAAAACGTGGACAACCCAAGTGTTCATCAATTGTTGAATGGATAAACAAAATGTAGTATATCTATGCAATGGAATATTATTCAGCCATAGAAAGGAACAAAGTACTGATATATGCTACAACCTTGAAAACATTATGCTAAGTGAAAGAAGCCAGTCATAAAACACTGCATATTGTATGATTTCATTTACAAGAAATATCAAAATAGGAAAATCTATAGACAGAAAGTGGATTAGTGGTTATTTAGCCAGGGAGGGATGGTGGAATGAGGGATGATAGCTAAAGGGTATGAGTTTCTCTTTGAGGTAATGAAAATGTTCCAAAATTGACTGTGGTGATGGTTACATGTATCCATGAACATACCCAAAACCACTAAGCTGTACACTTTAAATTGGTGAATTGTATGATATGTGAATTATATCTCAATATAGCTTTTACTAAAAAAGAACAAAATAGAACAAAACAAAACAAGCAAAAAATAATAACATTGAGTAGAAGAAGCTAAACAGCAGAATTCATACTCTATAATTATATAATTATATTGATTATATTAATTATATAATCATACTCTATAATTATATTGATATAAATCTCAAAAATAGTCCAAACTAAGCTATGTCAGTTCAAGATGCTTACTTTGGTGGTAAAACTAATTAGAAAGGCAAGGAAGTTAACACCCTGAAAATCAGGCTGGAAGGAGAACAGCGGGCGCTCTGGGGTGCTGTCTGGGGTGCTGTCCAGGTTGCTGTTTGGTGTCTTGACAGAGTGGCACTCACCTGAGTGCTCGTTTAATGTTTGTTAAGCTGTACATTTATGTTGTATGAGCTTTTGGTTTGTTTATTGTATTTTATAATAAAAATGTTAAAAGTAAGATGAGTTGGTTCAGGGGCGTCCCTAGTGGCTCAGTGGTTAAGAATCCGCCTGCCATTGTAGGGGACATGGGTTCGAACCCTGGTCTGGGAAGATTCCACATGCCGCGGAGCAACTGAGCCGATGCGCCACAACTACTGAGCCTGCGCTCTAGAGCCCGTGAGCCACAACTACTGAAGCCCACGCACCCAGAGCCTATGCTCCACAACAAGAGAAGCCACCACAATGAGAGGCCCATGCGCCACAATGAACAGTAGCCCCTGCTCGCTGCAACTAGAGAAAAACCTGCACACAGCAACGAAGACCCAACACAGCCAAAAATGAATAAAATAAAATAAATAAATTTATTTTTAAAAAGAAAGAAAAAAGAAGAGTTGGTTCAATCAAACCCTCACATTCTGTAATTTGAATGGGTAGGGAGTTGTTCCAGCTGAAAAGTCAGGATGTAGAGGAGGCTGGTGAGGCTGAGATAGCCACGGCCAGAGTGAGTGAAGAGGAGCTGAGGAAGCCAGTGACAGCAGGTGCACCGACAGAAGAAAAGCTATGGGAGGGGATAAGAAGGGCCCCTAGAGCTTCAAATGTTGATAGCTTGATTTATTCATTTATTTACCCACTGATCAACAGTGTTATTAAGTACTTGCTTTGGGTCACACCAATGAACCTACTTCTCCCTAATCCCCTAATCCCCAGTGCTGCATCCCCAGCAATCATGTTTATCTTTGTGATATCATTCCCTGGCCACAGCTAAAGGGAGTAGGGGTGCCAACGTAACCCAGGCTGGGCCAATCACATTATGTCTGTTGGGAATTTGGAATGGAGACTCAGAGATAGCTTTTTTCTGCAGTAGAGTTGGAGAATCATGGAAAACTGGTTTTGCTATGCCAAAGCTTCGCCCTTGGTGGGCACCTGACCTAAGTCTCAAGAGACACTGGGGGATAATTGAACTAACTGCTTTGCCACTGGATACAAGAACTGCCACTTCCATCCTAGGTCATGAAAATTATCCCTACTTACAACTCAGCCTCTACCATATTTGGACAGTTCCATAGTTTTTATGATTGTTACTTTCAAACCCCACTCCTGGCACCAATTTCTGTATTATTTATGGGTTGTATATGGAGGAAAAAAAAGAGGAGAGATTCCATAATTAGATGCAACAGGGTATTACAGAATCCTAGTGTGAGAGACATTTGATATATTTTTGGCTGTCCATAATCTGAAACCTTTTCCTGTGTGTGTGTGTGTGTGTGTGTGTGTGTGTGTGTGAACCCAACTTGATGAGACAGAGACTAGTTCCAACTATAAAGGTTGAAAATGCCAGGTATTCCCTTTCCCAGCATCCCTTGCATCTAGGGTGCAGACACATGTCTTAGATTCTTCCAGGCAGAGGCATCTGCTTCAGACTGAATCAGAGGCTATTTCCTAAAGAAGCAGATGTGGAGGAGACAGTGGCTATGTCCAATTTCAGAAGTAGCAGTAAAAGTATTTCCAACGGCAGAATCTGCAGCCCTCCGCCAGCGGTGCCAGTGGTGAAGATGCTATGCCCAGCGTGGGCAGTGGTGTATTCTTAGGACCAGTTCTGTGTCACGATTTTGGGTGTGTTCCCACTTGCCTAGCTACTGTGCCTAGTTCCCTGAACAGCCTGGAGATCCTGTGAGTTACTGAGTATCCTTCATAAATTTTCTTCCTGCTTAGGTTGACCAGAATTGGCTTCTGTACTTGAAATTAAGAACCTTGACAGACACCCTTAGAAACCTGAAAGCAGTTCTTCCTGAGGAGTGGCAACAGACAGCAGGAACCTGAAAGGAACCGTCTCTCCCCACTTTTTGTCTCTTTGTCTCTCTGTATGTTGGCATCACTCTTCCCTCCCTTCAGACCAACATACTTGTTCTGAGGTAGGAAGTGGCTGCTCCACATCTCCCAAGTTTTGATATCTTCTCCTTTCAGGAAGCCAGTCCAAATTGAGAATAGAATTTCTAACTTTTGATGACAAATTACAAGGGGAGGAACTCTGGCCCAGCTTGGGTGAGATGCTTGCTCCTGGCCAGTCAGCTACAGATAGGCAGGATCACGTCATATAAAAATAGTTGCTGGGTCCAACCCCATGGATTGGAGGTACATTTTCAGAGAATGGGGGAACATCAAGGTCATGGATTGGACCTAAATGTGTCCACTACAAAAAGCAGTTAGGGGGCTTCCCTGGTGGCGCAGTGGTTGAGAGTCCACCTGCGGATGCAGGGGACACGGGTTCATGCCCTGGTCCGGGAAGATCCCACACGCCGCGGAGCGGCTGGGCCCGTGAGCCACGGCCGCTGAGCCTGCGCGTCCGGAGCCTGTGCTCCGCAACGGGAGAGGCCACAACAGTGAGAGGCCCGTGTACCACAAAAAACACAAAAACAAAAACAAAAACATATGATTATCTCAATAGATGCAAAAAAATCTTTTGACAAAATTCAACACCGATTTTGATAAAAACTCTCTGGAAAGTGGACATAAATGGAACCTACCTCAACATAATAAAGGCCATATATGACAAACCCACAGCAAACATCATTCTCAATGGTGAAAAACTGAAAGCATTTCCTCTAAGATCAGGAACAAGACAAGGATGTCCATTCTCACCACTATTATTCAACATAGTTTTGGAAGTCCTAGCCACGGCATCAGAGAAGAAAAAGGAATTCAAGTGGGAAAAGAAGACGTAAAACTGTCACTGTTTGCAGATGACATGATACTATACATAGAGAATCCTAAAGATGCCACCAGAAAACTACTAGAGCTAATCAATGAATTTGGTAAAGTTGCAGGATACAAAATTAATGCACAGAAATCTCTTGCATTCCTATACACTAACAACGAAAGATCAGAAAGAGAAATGAAGGAAACAATCCCATTCACCACTGCAACAAAAAGAATAAAATACCTAGGAATAAACCTACCTAAGGAGGTAAAAGACCTGTACTCAGAAAACTATAAGACACTGATGAAAGAAATCGAAGATGACACAAACAGATGGAGAGATATACCATGTTCTTGGATTGGAAGAATCAATATTGTGAAAATGACTATACTACCCAAAGCAATCTACAGATTCAATGCAATCCCTATCAAATTACCAGTGGCATTTTTTACAGAACTAGAGCAAAAAAATCTTAAAATTTGTATGGAGACACAAAAGACCCCGAATAGCCAAAGCAGTCTTGAGGTAAAAAAACGAAGCTGGAGGAATCAGACTCCCTAACTTCAGACTATGGTACAAAGCTACAGTAATCAAGACAATATCATACTGGCACAAAAACAGAAACATAGATCAATGGAACAGGATAAAAGCCCATAGATAAACCCACACACCTATGGTCAACTAATCTATGACAAACGAGGCAAGGCTATACAATGGAGAAAAGATAGTGTCTTCAGTAAGTGGTGCTGGGAAAACTGTAGAGCTACATGGAAAAGAATGAAATTAGAGCACTCCCTAACACCATACACAAAAATAAACTCAAAATGGATTAGAGGGCTTCCCTGGTGGCGCAGTGGTTGAGGGTCCACCTGCCGATGCAGTGGACACGGGTTTGTGCCCTGGTCCGGGAAGATCCCACATGCCGCGGAGTGGCTGGGCCCGTGAGCCATGGCCGCTTAGCCTGCGCATCTGGAGCCTGTGCTCCGCAACGGGAGAGACCACAACAGTGAGAGGCCTGCGTACCGCAAGAAAAAAAAAAAAAAAAAGGATTAGAGACCTAAATGTAAGACTGGACACTATAAAACTCTTAGAGGAAAACATAGGAAGAACACTCTTCGACATAAATCACAGCAAGATATTTTTTGATCCACCTCCTAGAGTAATGGAAATAAAAACAAAAATAAACAAATGGGACCTAATGAAACTTAAAAGTTTTTGCAAAGCAAAGGAAACTACAAACAAGACGAAAAGACAACCCTCAGAATGGGAGAAAATATTTGCAAACGAATCAACCGACAAAGGATTAATCTCCAAAATATATAAACAGCTCATGCAGCTCAATATTAAAAAAACAAACAACCCAATCCAAAAATGGGCAGAAGACCTAAATAGACATTTCTCCAAAGAGGACATACAGATGGCCAAGAAGCACATGAAAAGCTGCTCAACATCACTAATGATTAGAGAAATGCAAATCAAAACTACAATGAGGCAATGAGGTATCAGCTCACACCAGTTAGAATGGGCATCATCAGAAAATCTACAAACAACAAATGCTGGAGAGGGTGTGGAGAAAAGGGAACCCTCTTGCACTGTTGGTGGGAATGGAAATTGATACAGCCACTATGGAGAACAGTATGGAGGTTCCTTAAGAAACGAAACATAGAATTACCATATGACCCAGCAATCCCACTGCTGGGCATATACCCAGAGAAAACCATAATTCAAAAAGATACATGCACCCCAATGTTCATTGCAGCACTATTTACAATAGCCAGGTCACGGAAGCAACCTAAATGCCCATTGACAGATGAATGGATAAAGAAGATATGGTACATATATACAATGGAACACTACTCAGCCATAAAAAGTAATGAAATTGGGTCATTTGTAGACATGGATGATCTAAAGACTGTCATACAGAGTGAAGTAAGTCAGAAAGAGAAAAACAGATATCTTATATTAACGCATATATGTGGAACCTAGAAATATGGTACAGATGAATTGGTTTGCAGGGCAGAAATTGAGTCACAGATATAGAGAACAAACGTATGGACACCAAGGGGGGAAAGCGGCATGGGGTGGGCGGTGGTGTGATGAATTGGGAGATTGGGATTGACGTGAATACACTAATATGTATAAATTAGATGACTAATAAGAACCTGCTGTATAAAAAAATAAAGTAAAATTCAAAAAAAAAAAAACTTTAAAAAATAAAAATAAAATGTTTCCACAACCTACTCCTTGGGTTCCATCATTTGCTAAAACTGCTCACAGAACTCAGGAAAACAATTTACTTATACGATTGCAGTTTATTACAAAGAATATTTCAAAGGGTACAAATGAACAGCCAGAAGGAAGAGATTGCACAGGGCAAGGTATGGGGATGGGCCATGGAGTTTCCAGAGACACGACCCTCCCAGCAGCTGCACACGTTCACCAAAAGGAAGTTCTCAGAACCCTGTCCTTTTGGGTTTTTATGGAGGCTTCATTAAGTAGGCATGATTGATTAAATCATTGGCTATCAGTGATTAAGTCAACTCTTTATCCCTTTTCCCCTCCCCAGAGGTCAGAGGTTGGGGGATGGGTCTGAAAGTTCCAATCCTCTAGTCACGTGGTTGGTTTCCCTGGCAACCAGTCCCCATCCTCTGGTTACCTAGAGGTTTTCAGAAAATCACCTCATTAACATAAAGTCACCAGTTGTTGAAAGGGGATTATTATGAATAACAAAAGGCTCTCCTTTCACCTTTATGGCTCTTATCACTTAGGAAATTCCAAGGGTTTTAGGAGCTCTGTGCCAGGAACAGGGACAAAGACCAACCTGGATTCTACATCAAATCTGGAACTGAAAATATTGTTTTTTAGAAATTCCAGAAAGTTCCAAAAAGCAAAACTTAAATTAGCCTTGCACCAGCAACTATTTACATACTATTTACATTGTATTTACAACTACTTGTAAGGCCAACTGGCCCGAGGCAGGGGAACACAATCAGATTCACAGTTTCCATCAGAACGAAATTCTCTGGACCACCCAGTTCCAGAAACTGACCTGGAGACATTCCGGACCACCCAGTTCCAGGAACTGACCTGGGGACTTTGAACCCAGCCCAGCCTTCCCGCCTTTCGAGGGGTGGGACTAACGGTCCCCCAGGATACCCGATAAGACCACCAAATAAGGAATACCCTGCGCCCTCCCAGATTCACCACACCCCTTTCCCTTCTTCCCCTATAAAATCTTGCCCAACCCTCGCCCGGGCGCGACTTCTCTGGCCCCCTTTCTCTCGGACCAGTGAACCTCGTCCGGGAGCGCTCCTTAATAAAGCTCACTTGAAGCTTTCCTCTGTTTCGTGGTGCTGTTTGTTAAGATCCGACGTTACATTTGGTGCCGAAACCCGGGAGGGGTACCAAGCCCCGCGGGTTACCGCGTGGGCCGCTCCTCCCCTCCCCCAGGAGACAACCAGGAACCTCTACTCATCCACCCGATCCGGCAGAAAACGGGGTAAGTCCCCCTCCCTTGTTCCCTCCGACCCTCAGAGTCCCTGCCCACCGGACTCCCTGTCCTTAATCGCGGCCGCGTCAGGGATTCCTCCGTCCTCTCTCCGGGCCTCGGGCAACTGTGGAGACGTCCCAATTGCCTGACCGCTCTCTGACCCGCCCGGCCTCGGGTGATTGTGGAGACGTCCCAATCGCCTGACCGCCCTCCGACCTGCCGTGAATTGGAGACTGAGACCAGGGACGCCTCTCTCCCTCTCCATTCACTCAGGGACAGACTGGGGGTCATGGAAACCTCACAATCGAAACCAGATCCTAAGACGCCCCTGGGGTGTCTCCTAGCCAATTTTACAGCCCTCGGCTTCTCCCAAGATCTCCGTTGCCGACGGCTTATTTTCTATTCCACTGTGGCCTGGCCACAATATCCTCTAGACAATCAATCCAAATGGCCTCCTGAAGGGACTTTCGATTTTAACATCCTCCGTGATCTAAATAATTACTGCCGCAGGACGGGCAAATGGTCTGAGGTCCCCTATGTCCAGGTTTTCTGGTATTTGCGCTCCCGCCCCTCCCTTTGCGTCAATTGTTCTACCTCTCAAATCCTCCTTGCCAAACAAACATCTCCTCCATCCAAACCTCAATCCCCTTGGATTCCTCCCCACTAACCGACCCTCCCGAATCTCTTACCACTCCCCCCTTCAGAACTCCTCTCCAACCTCCACCCTACCCTGAAGCGGTCCCTCCTCCTCCCGAACCCGCTCTGGCCCCTCCAACCGCTCCCCCGCCTCCCTCAACGGTTTCTCCTCCCACGCCCCTTGCTTACACGCTCTCAAGACTCCCAAGATCCAAATCTCCTCTGCCCTCTGAGAGAGGTAGCAGGAGCGGAAGGACTGGTCAGAGTCCATGTCCCTTTTTCTCTCCAAGATCTCTCTCAAATAGAAAAGCGATTAGGCTCCTTTTCTGCCGACTCTTCCCGCTACATCAAAGAATTTCGCTATTTATCTCAAGCTTACGATCTAACCTGGCACGATATCTTTGTGGTTCTGTCCTCTACCTTAACCCCTGACGAAAGGGAAAGAATTCAAACTGCTGCCCGAAACCATGCAGATCAGGTTCACCTTACCGACAGCTCCATTCCTGTTGGAGCCACTGCCGTACCTGGCACCGATCCAGGCTGGACTTACCAGGATGGCCAAGATGGCCGCCGTAAATGCGACCTCATGATCCAATGCCTCCTGGCTGGCATGCAGGCTGCCGCTCATAAGGTAGTCCATTTTGAAAAACTAAAAGAGATAACCCAAGAACCTAACGAAAATCCAGCTATCTTTCTCAATCGCCTTACAGAGGCCTTAACTCTCTACACCCGGTTGGATCCCGACACCCCGGCAGGGGCAGCGGTCCTAGCCACCCATTTTATCACCCAATCAGCCCCGGACATCCGAAAGAAATTAAAACGGGCAGAAGACGGCCCTCAAACCCCTATTCGAGATCTGGTAAGAATGGCCTTTAAAGTCTATAATGGCCGTGAGGATTTGGCGAAATCCAGCCGACAGGCTCGGACGCACCAGAAGGTGGCCCTCCAAGCCCAAGGTCTTGTAGCCGCCCTAAGGCCGGCCATCTCCCATGGATCACAGCATCCACGGGGTCCGCAAAAGGCAACCCTGCCAGGGGCCTGCTTCAAATGCGGAAAAGAAGGCCACTGGGCTCGCCAATGTCCCAATCCCCGACCACCTTCTAAGCCCTGTCCCAGCTGCGGGCTAACGGGCCACTGGAAGAGTGACTGCCCTACGACTGGCCCTCCCTCAGCGTCTCCACGCGGGGGGCAGGCCGACGCAACGGCATTACCACTCGAACTGCTGGGACTGGCTGACGACTGACGGCGCCCGGACTTGAAGACCCCCATCACCCTCGCCGAGCCCAGGGTAACGCTACAGGTAGCGGGTAAGTCCATCTCATTTCTGGTGGACACGGGGGCTACCTATTCGGTCCTGCCTACTTATTCCGGGCCAGTTTCTCCTTCCCAGATCTCGGTCATGGGTATTGATGGCAAACCATCCTTCCCACTCCAGACCGGTCCACTCCCATGTCATATCGAAGGACTCCCTTTTACTCATTCTTTCTTAGTCATACCATCCTGCCCAGTTCCCTTGCTAGGCCGAGATGTCCTTTTCCACTTAGGGGCCTCCCTCCAGCTGGTTAGACTTGACCCTAAGGTCCCCTCCTCCCAACTCCTGCTTCCTCTTCTCGGCCTGTCTCTAGAACCCTCCCCCTCCTATCCCCCTCTTCCAATCACACCGAACCCAATCAATCCCCAAGTCTGGGATACTTCTAAGCCCATAATAGCGACACACCATTCCCCCGTCCTCATCCGCCTAAAGGACCCCTCCAAATTTCCATCAAGGCCCCAATTTCCCATCTCTGAGACTCACCTTAGGAGCCTACAACCTATTATCACCAGACTCCTAAACCAGGGACTCCTTATCCCCACTGACTCTCCCTGCAACACCCCCATCCTGCCTGTCCCCAAGGCCTCTGGGGATTATCGCCTGGTCCAGGACCTCCGAATAATCAATGAGGCCATGATTCCTCTCCACCCAGTAGTACCAAACCCATACACCTTGCTCTCCCATATCCCCCCATCCACAACCCACTTTACGGTTCTGGATCTCAAAGATGCCTTTTTCACTATCCCCCTACATCCCGACTCCTATTTCCTCTTCGCCTTTACCTGGACGGATCCGGATACTCATACTTCCAGTCAGCTCGCCTGGACAGTTCTTCCCCAGGGCTTCCGCGACAGTCCTCACCTCTTCGGTCAGGCGCTGGCACGGGACCTCACTTCCTGCTCCCTTACCCCCAGCACACTCCTTCAATATGTAGATGACCTCCTCCTCTGTAGCCCATCTCTCAGCCTCTCAAGACAACATACTGCAGATCTCCTCAATTACCTTGGCTCTCGCGGTTATCGGGTCTCCCCAGCCAAGGCTCAGTTATCTGTATCTTCTGTAACCTACCTGGGGTCCACCTTACCCCTACCACAAAAGGTCTAACAGCCGACCGCACCCGGATTATCCGTGAACTCCAGCCTCCGGAAACAGTGGAACAAATTCTCTCCTTTTTGGGCCTTATAGGATTTTTCCGACACTGGATCCCTAACTTTGCTCTCCTCGCTAAACCCTTATATTTAGCCGCTAAAGAAACCCCTCAAGGACCCCTCACCTCTCCTTCCGCCGTTCGACAGGCCTTTCTCACCCTCCATAACGCTCTGATATCTTCTCCCCTTTCTCTGCCCAACCCAAACCGACCTTTTCACCTTTTTGTGCATGAACGGGCCGGAATAGCCACTGGACTCCTTGCCCAGCCTTGTAGGGCCTTCCTACCGCCCTGTGGCTTACCTCTCCAAACAGCTAGACCCAACCATGCGGGGATGGCAACCATGCCTTCGGGCCCTAGCAGCGGCAGCCGAACTGACCAAACAAACACTCAAAGTGACTCTGGCCCACCCACTAACCGTATTTTCCTCCCACCGGCTGGTCAACCTCCTAGGCCACAAGTCTCTCTCCCTCCTGGGCCCCTCCCGCATCCAGGAGTTCCACCTACTATTCATTGAAAACCCAGCTATTTCTCTTGATCTCTCCCCTCGCCTGAACCTGGCTTCCCTCCTGCCTATCTCTGGCACCGGGGGTTTTCCATCCCATTCCTGCCCTCATGTCATAGAACCCTTCAAACCACCAAGAGAGGGACTCTTTGACACCCCTCTTTCAAATCCGGACCGCACTCTC
>NW_020838013.1:3749041-3865890 GCF_003676395.1 Aethalodelphis obliquidens | reverse complement strand
TTACATCAATGAAACAGGATTCGAAGACAACGTAAGACAACGTAAAAGCCCTCCATCGCTTAAGAGAAGAACTCCAACGCAGACACCAACAGTCCGCCTCCCCAGTTCCCGATTGGTGGCGATTCACCCTCTATACCTGGCTAACACCAATCTTAGGCCCCTTAATTCTCATCTGTATCTTGCTCATGTTTGCTCCCTGTTTTCTTAGGTTCCTTCGCAGGCGCATGGAGGAAGTCTCTCGGGTGGCCACAAACCAAATGCTCCTCGGTCCTTACACCTTGCTTCCTACAGAACCCCCCACTGGTCTCCCCTAAGCCTCGGACCTCTGGTCGCCCGACTCCCCTTTCGACGCCCCCATTCAGCATGAAGTAGCCTGAGATCAGAACGCCGCCCCATTACACCAAAGATGTCGGGATGTAAGGCCAACTGGCCTGAGGCAGGGGAACACAATCAGATTCACAGTTTGCATCAGAACGAAATTCTCTGGACCACCCAGTTCCGAAACTGCCCTGGCGACATTCCGGACCACCCAGTTCCAGGAACTGACCTGGGGACTTTGAAACCAGCCCAGCCTTCCCGCCTTTCGAGGGGCGGGACTAACGGTCCCCCAGGATACCCGAAAAGACCACCAAATAAGGAATACCCTGCGCCCTCCCGGATTCACCACACCCCTTTCCCTTCTTCCCCTATAAAATCTTGCCCAACCCTCGCCCGGGCGCGACTTCTCTGGCCCCCTTTCTCTCGGACCAGTGAACCTCGCCCGGGAGCACTACCTAATAAAGCTCACTTGAAGCTCTCCTCTGTTTCGTGGTGCCGTTTGTTAAGATCCGACCTTACACTAACATAGCATTTACATTGTATTAGGTATTATAAGTAAGTTAAAGTATATGGGAGGATGTGTTATATGCAAATACTATGCCATTTTGTATAAGAGACTTGAACATCCTTGGATTTTGGTATCTGCGGAGGGGAGGGTGAGGTAGGGTGGAGGGGCCTGAAACCAATCCCCGTGGACGCTGAGGGGCGATTGTATATATTCCTCATCATAAATCACAGTATCACAAAGAACAAGGAGGTCAGTGTGGCTGGAGTGGCATGAGGGAGGGAGGGAGGAGAAGGGCCTTATAGGGCAGATAAGGAATTAGGATTTCAATTGGGTTCCAGTGGGAAGTTACTGGAGTAGGTGAGTGGCATGATGACTTTGGGGTGACAAAACCTGACAAGCTTTAGAAAGACCCCTTTTGGCTGCTGAAGGAGGGCCTGCAGAGGAGCCAAAGTGGAAGCAGACACCTGTTGGAGGCTGTTCTCATCCAGGTGAAAGATTTTGGTGCTGAGACTAGGGGCACAGAGGTGGAAGTATTCGAACAGGCAGTTAGCTAGATATGAACAGAGAAAGGGGAGCACAGGCCAGGTCCAGGAAACCATACATCTTGTGAACGCCAGGGGTCCTAGAGGCCAACAAAGAAAGGTGGTAAAAGGCAGGAATCTCCGGCATCTGAATGTAACCTTTTGCTCACTACCCTCTCATTACAATAAAATTAGCCTTGCAAATAAGGAGTACCCATCACGCACCATGACACCTGTGTTGGACCAAGAAATACCCATGAAGACTCCATGACACTTCTGATCAAGACCAAATAAGGGTAAAAATCCCTCCTCCCCTTGGGAAGGTGGGACTGGGATGAGATTCAGGCAATATGAACCAAAACCCCTCCCTCCTCAATGAATATTCTGCCCAGTCATTTTCACACCCCATATAACCAGCTTGCCAAAGAAACTCAGGGCAGCTGCTCACCTGAGCCTGCCTGCTCTCCCTCCTGAGAGTGTACTATTGTACTCGCTTTGCTTTGTTGGCCTCCGTGTCTCATCTCTGAATTCTTTCTGTGACGAAACAAGAACCTACTTTCTTGGAACCAAAATAGAGGAGGTAATATATGCAAGGATCATTGCACTTGCCCCACAAGTATTTCCCAAAGACCTAACCACATAGACCTGCCAGGTGCTAGGTCGGGCATTGGACTTGTTTGAAAAACAAGACAACAGGCCCAAAGTGGAGTCACTTATGCTAAGTCTCACATCACCAGACTTAATTACAATATCCACTCTCCCAGAATCTTAAACCAGTCAACAGAAATCACCTGACCAGCACTAGTGAGACCCCTGATAGATCCCTGCCGTCCCCTAAAGGAAGGTGACCTTGCAATAACCAACCCACTTTTTTGCCTCTTATAACCTCCTTGTTCCTGCTCCCTTCTGCCTATAAAAGTCCTTCATTTTGTACTGCTCCTCGGAGCTACTTTCTATCTGCTAGATTGGATGCTGCCCAATTTGAATGATATTATGCTCAAATAAACTCTTAAAATTTTTAATATGCCTTAGTTTATTTTGCAACAGAAACACAGAAATGAACAAGGTAGGTGCAACATTATTTTTGAGGGTCACCCAGGCCACTGCAATGACTTTCTATATATTTTGGCCATGAGCATGTAAGAAATACATATTCAGGAATTCCCTGACGGTCCAGTGGTTAGGACTCTGTGCTTCCACTGGCCGGGGCCTGGATGTGATCCTTGGTAGGGGAAGAGCGAGGCCAAGAAAAAGAAAATGAGTTACAACTAACTTTTAAAAAAAAAAGGGCTTCCCTGGGGGTGCAGTGGTTAAGAATCTGCCTGCCAGTGCAGGGGACATGGGTTTGAGCCCTGTTCCAGGAAGATCCCACATGCCGCGGAGCAACTAAGCCCGTGTGCCACAACTGCTGAGTCTGTGCTCTAGAGCCTGTGAGCCACATCTACTGAGCCTGTGTGCCAAAACTACTGAAGCCTGCATGCCTAGAGCACATGCTCTGCAACGAGAGAAGCCACTGCAATGAGAAGACTGCGCAGTGCAACGAAGAGTAGCCCCCGTTCGCTGCAGCTAGAGAAACACCGTGCAGCTACGAAGACCCAGCGCAGCCAAAAATAAATAAATTAAAATAAATAAATTAAAAAAAAAAGAAATACATTTTCATTGTGGCCCAACACACACACAAGGGAAACACAGGTTCCATGAGATAACATGTACCTTTACTCCATGCGATGTACTCTGCTATTTTCTGTTTTGTTCTTTTTTGTTAAAAATGCTGGTTGAGGGCTTCCCTGGTGGCGCAGTGGTTGGGAGTCCGCCTGTCGATACAGGGTACACGGGTTCGTGCCCCGGTCCGGGAAGATCCCACGTGCTGCGGAGCGGCTGGGCCCGTGAGCCATGGCCGCTGAGCCTGCGCGTCCGGAGCCTGCGCTCTGCGGCGGGAGAGGCCGCGACAGTGAAAGGCCCGCGTACCGCAAAAAAAAAAAAAAAAAAAATGCTGGTCGAACTTACTAAATCAATTCCATAACCCACTTATAGGTCACAACCCTAGTTTGAAATAAGCCCTGCTTAAGATCAAGAGGTCAGCAGGTCTGGTTTCTCCTGAGGCCTCCCCGACTGACTTACAGGCGGCCCCCTTCTCCCTGCATCTTCACATAGTCTTTTCTCTGCACACGCATCTCTGCTGTCTCTCTACATGTCCAAATTTCCTCTTCTTAAAGGACACCAGTCAGATTGGATTAAGGCCTCATTTTGACTTAATCACCTCTTTAACGTCCCTATTTCCATATACAGTCACATTTTGAGGTAGTGGGGGTTAGGCTTTCAACATATTACTTTCAGGGGGAGATAATTCATCCCATAACAGTCACCTTCCTGAGGTGGAGGCAGGCAGAGGGAGCCAAGAAGAAAAGGGGAGAAAGAGTATCCAGGTACGTATATGCACAGACAGGAGGGCACAGGGTGACAGGGAAGGGTGTGCTCCCTGGTGTGACTGGATGGTAGATGGGAGGTAGGGAGCAGCAGGTTAGAGAGGTTAGTGGGGCCTTGAATCCCATCTACACCAACAAGTGTAGACTTTAGCTTGTAGGGTAAGGAGTCTCAGCAGGGTCTCCTGGGCTCTGTGAGAAGTACAGTTATCCCTGGATGGAGAATCCCAGGAAGATGCACTTTAATGAGTGTCTCAGATGGACTGAGATCTACACTGCAGGGAAAAGAAGCCGTAGGTGCCAATGACAAGCTTTACACAAGGGCCTGACACTGGCCAAGTTGGAGAGGCTAGATTGGAGGGGCAAGAATGGAGGCAGAGAGCCCATAGAGGGGCCCATAGAGCATCCAGCCCAGGAAAGATGAAGGCTGAACTGACAATAATAATCGTTAACTTCCACAGAGTGCTTACCATAGGCCCTGTGCCACCCGGAACTAAGCACCCAACCTGGTTAATCTCACTGAATTCTCTCAACAGTCCTGTCTGGTAGGTATCTTCATTATTCTTCTTTCACAGTTGAGAAAACTAAGGCCCAGAGAGGTGAAGTGACTTGCCTGAATTCACACAGCTGGCGAGAAGTGTGTGTATATGTTGGGAGAGTGAGAACCTGGCTGTCAGCCCTACTTTCTGGGCAGTCATGGAGGGGATGGCAGAATTGGTGGGAGCTGTAGGGACATAAGTGGGCGAGACTTGCGGACAATTTGAATGTGGGGCCTTAGGGAGGGGGCGGACTATATGCGGGTAGTTCTAGGTCCCTAACTCCCCACGTCTGCAATCAAAGTTGACAGGAGCCCTGGCAATTCTCTGGCAATCCAGTGGTTAGGAGTTTGTGCTCTCATTGCCAGGGGCCTGGGTTCGATCCCTGGTCAGGGAACTAAGATCCCTCAAGCTGCGCTGTGTGGCCAAAAAAAAGAAAAAAGGAAAAAAAAGAAGTTGAAGGGAGCCCAGCCAACTCCTTCTCTCGCTGCCTTCCCCCTTCTCTGGCTGCTCCTCCATGATGCCTCTGGGCGCCCCCAGGGTACCAGGCATGGGGCCAAGCATTGTTTGTGTGTGACAGGTACAGATCTCGGTCCATACTTCCTGCGTGTAAAATGCAGAACTTTACTTTTCTTTAACTCAACTTCATCTCTGGTTCCATTGATGGAAATTCAGAATCCCTTCCCTTTCCCCCAGCAGGATGCACCCGGCACCCAATGCTGTCTGTTCACACAGGTCCCCATTGAGATGGGCTGATGGGACCTGCACCCTGAGAAGGCTTCTACATTGTCAGCCTTTGCCTGCAGGACTGGTGGCTTCCTGCTCTCTTCCTGTCATGCTTCAAAGCATAGGAGCTTTTCTGCCACACAAGGACGCAGGCATTTCTGTCGAGCCTTCCATGGTCACTGCACAGCTGCTCCCTCCCCGGGTCTTGCTGCTTCCCTGGGGAATGGGAGTAGCCACCCCCTACTCCTGCCCTCACCTGCTTTTCTGGGATTCATTAACCCACCTGAGAAGCAGGCTATGGGCTTTTCCAGCTGGGACCTTCTACATCCCTCCTCTTGTCACTCTATCCCTCTTTCCTCTTGCAGCCCAGTGAATCTTTGATACTGTGTACTTTGGGGGTCTGCAAAACCCCCACCCACAAATATTTTGTCTAGGCTTTTCCATTTTCCGTGGGATACAGGCTCAGTTTTAGCTTGATCTCCACTTTCTCATTTCCTTTTTCTCTGACTCTTCTCCTGCAGCTGCAGATGCCTCACTCTCCTGCTCTTCCTCCCAGCTCCGTAACTGCTCCTTTTCTGTTTCCTCTGCTCACTCCTTCTTCTCTTCTTTTCACTCTTTATTTATTTTAATTAATTAATTTATTTTTGGCTGTGTTGGGTCTTCGTTGCTGCGCGTAGGCTTTTCTCTAGTTGCGATGAGCGGGGGCTACTCTTCATTGCGGTGTGCGGGCTTCTCATTGCAGTGGCTTCTCTTGTTGCGGAGCATGTGCTCTAGGCATGCAGGCTTCAGTAGTTGTGTTACACAAGCTCAGTAGATGTGGCTCACAGACTCTAGAGCGCAGGTTCAGTAGTTGTAGCGCATGGGCTTAGTTGCTCCGCGGCATGTGGGATTTTCCTGGAGTAGGGCTCAAACCCGTGTCCCCTGCATTGGCAGGCGGATTCTTAACCACTGCACCACCAGAGAAGTCCCTTCACTCTTTATTTTGTTTTATTTATTTTTTAAAAATCTTTGGCCGCACCACACAGCATATGGGATCTTACCTAGTTCCCCGACCAGAGATCAAACCTGTACCCCCTGCAGTTGAAGTGAGGAGTCTTAACCGCTGGACTGCTGAGGAAGTCACTCTTCTTTTCACTCTTTAAATGTGAGTTCTCTTCTCGTCTCTTCTCTCCACCCCAGGCAATCTCACTCCTGGCCCTGGCCTCAAAGACTGCTAGTCTCTGTGTTTCAGAGGCCAGTGTTCCTGTCTGCTTCTCTCCCAGATCATACCCTTCAGACGGGTGTCACAGACACACCCAAACTCAACTCATTGTCTTCTACCTGAACCTACAACTCCTGTGTCTCCAGCGTTCAAAGTGAAAGGCCTAATCATTCATTTGCATGATTATTCAGGCCAGAATTCTGGGCATCACTCGTGATGCTTCTCTCCCCCTCCTTCCACAAATTACCCATCAAGCGCTAACTTCTGCTGATTTGTATGGCAGCCTAGGGAATGGTCAAGTGCATGAATCCTTACAGCCAAACAGTCTGGGTTCAAATCCTGACACTGCCACATTCTAACAGTGTAAGTTTGGACAAGTAACTTAACCTCTCTGTGCTTCAGTTTCCTCATCTATAAAGTGGGCATAATAATAGCACCTATACCTCAAAGGATTGCAATGAGATTTAAATGAGTTACTCTTGGACTTCCCTGGTGGTGCAGTGGTTAAGAATCTGCCTGCCAATGCAGGGGACATGGGTTCAAGCCCTGGTCCGGGAAGATCCCACATGCCGCGGAGCGCGGAGCAACTAAGCCTGTGCGCCACAACTACTGAGCCTGTGTGCCACAACTACTGAAGCCCACGTGCCTAGAGCCCATGTTCCGCAACAAGAGAAGCCACCGCAATGAGAAGCCCACACGCCGCAATGAAGAGCAGCCCCCATTCACCGCAACTAGAGAAAGACCACGCGCAGCAACGAAGACCCAACGCAGCCAAAAATAAATAAATTTATTTTTTTTAAAATGAGTTACTCTTCATAAAGATGTACACACTTCATACTACACAGGCATTTGTTGACTAAAATAAACTCTATATCCCAAGTATCTCTTGGACTGGTCCCAAGCTACCATTATCTCTGCACCGTCTTACTGCCCTGACCTAATCGGTCTCGCTGCATCAAATCCCTGCTCTCCTCCAATCCCTCTACACATCCAAGCCAGGGTCACCTTTTCAAAATGCAAATATGATGCAAATACTTAACACTCTTCAATGGCTTCCTACTGTATAGCCCGCACTCTTTAGCAGGCTGGCAAGGCCTGTGAGATCGGGTCCTCACTCGCCTGTCTGGGCTCATCTTCGCCACTGAACAGTCTGGCCTCCCACATATCCAAACGCAGACTAGGGAGTTGCTTCCTTATCATCTGTAAGAGCTGAGTAATCAAAACTGTCCTTTCATTGACAGCAAGTGGAAATTGCACCCAATGCAGCCCAGTTTGTGCCAGGCCACATTCTTGGCTCCCTGAGCACCTGCCATGCCCATTTGCTTCCTGATTCCTTCATTCAGGAAGGATTTATTTCTTTATTTGTAAATAAATTTGTAAATATAGGCTGAGTGATGTGGGACACCCAGAGATAAATCCTACCCAGCTTGGCTTGCTCTGGGCCAGGCCCTCTTCTATGTGCTTTACCTGAATTAACTAATTTCCTGTGAGGTAGGTATTATATTCAGCCCCATCTTACTAGTGAGGAAACGGAAGCACAGGGAAGTTAACTACTGTGCCCCGGGTTTTACAGCTGGTAAATCAAAGAGCCTTCTTGGTTCCAGAGTCTTGAGAAGGTTTATGAGGCTGAGCGTTATAAGAACTTGATAGACTTCAGAGACAGGAGCAATCACATTTCCTTAGCGGGAGTCCAATGCGAATGCAGAATAAAAAGTTTATGTGTCTCACAGTTTACAGTGTGGTTTCACATGGATCATATCATTTTACATGGATTATATCACTTAACCAGGGATTACAGCAGTACAGACTTGTGGTAAACAGAACAAGGTCTAGAATCAGATAATCTCATATTTCTTTCCCAGCCCTGTCACACACAGGGTGGGTGTTTTAGGGCCTCTTTTTGTGCCTCAATTTCTAATTTGTAAAGGGGGTATAATAAAACAATATATGTCATGCCATTGTGAGGATTAAATGAGATAATAATGCCCTTAGCACAGTGCCTGGCAAGTAGCAAATGCTAAAAATAATAATAATAACTACAATAAGAAGAAGATGCTGGCTTATTTTATTGGACACAGGTGATGTATCAATTACGTTCTGGGCCTCTTAAGCCTCACAAGAGCTCTGCAAGGTTTTGTCCTTATTGTACAGTGAAGAGCACGTGCTGACTAGGTGTCAGGTATTGTTCTAAAGCACTTTGCTGACTCAATCCTCACAACAATCCCAGGGGTAGGTACTACCTATTATAATCCTCTTTGTACAGAGGGGGAAACTGAGCATAAATTAAATAAGTTGATCAAGTTCACAGCCAGCAAGAGAAGCAACCAGGCAGTTTACTTCCAAGGTCCTACTCTTAACCATCTTCCCTTTCAACAACAGGTGAAGAAACAGGCTCAGAAAGTGAAGAGATCCCCACTCCTAAAAAGGAGCGCTAAACTATTTTCCAACCCAGGGATTATCACTATGTCCAGCAGATGGCGCCCCAGGACATAGCAAGCTGTGGGATTCGCATACGCGGTCAAAACTACCATACCCACAATGCAGTGCGGATATTAAGGGCCACCTGCCAGTTTAGCTGTCTGAGGCACTGCCTGTGTGCTCTCCAGGAGGAACGTGTGTGTCTGAGACATTCGAGTCCTTCCTCAATCTTAAGGTAGCAAGTTAAAAGTTTTTTCCGCTTCATCTCATCTTCCTTGTCTTACTAGTTGGAGAGCGGAAGGATGATTCCACGCTGCTATTGGTTGGCTTCATCTGCTTTACCCTAACGTGAGGACCCTTGACCTTTAACCCAAGGTGGCGGCGCCAGGAGCCTTAGCTCTTGCTGTGGACCTGAGATGATCTAAGGCCGGAGACTCAGCCTCATGTCGAAGCTAAGCCGGGCCACTCGGGCCCTCAGGAAGCCCGAGGCCGGCGGCGTGATCCGGACCATCGTGCGGGCAGGCCAGGCCATGCCCGGGCCCCCACTAGGCCCCGTCCTGGGTCAGGTGCAGCCGCGGCAGGAACCTGGCGTGGGAGGCGTCGGAGGGTGGGAGCTAGAACCCGGGTGGCGGGTGCGGGCTGGGCCAGAGCGGCCTCGGTTTAAAACGCGGCTCTGCTGCCCACACGTTGTATGTCCTTGGGTTAGTTACACAGCCTCTTCGAGATTCAGCTTCCTCTGTTCTTCGTCCACGAGCTGTTGTAAGGATAGAGAGGCGTGAAACATACGAATCATCTGGCACATAAAATGGTAGTTGGATCTGGGTAGAGAAAAGAGAATGGGAGCTTAGGGAAGTGAAGACGGAGGAGAGAATGGATGGAGCCTCCGGGGGAAAGGGAGCCGTCCCTTCCTCCGCACGCTGACCCCTATGCCTGCCTCACAGCGAGGCGTTTCCATCAACCAGTTCTGTAAGGAGTTCAACGAGAAGACCAAGGACATCAAAGAAGGCATTCCTCTGCCTACCAAGATTTTTGTGAAGGTGAGGAGTCGGGACTCTGATCCCCAGTTTCCTTCTCATTCTCCCCAGGCCCTGGAGCTGGCCACCTGGGGTTGCTACTCTGCGCATAACTTGGGGCAAGTGTTTTCCTGTTACCCGGCCCCACTTTCCCCATTTATACAGTAGGGACTAGGCCATATCTTTCCTGAACCCGCGCTGCCGTATTGCAGATCTTTCCTTTGTTCCTCCAACTTGCTGGGGCTTCCAGAGCAGAGTTGGACCTGGAATAGAAGTGACAGGGACGTTTGTTGCAGATTTGTTTCTTCTGTGGTTTTGTTGTCAGTTAAAGGGAAGGAAGGTGAGCTGAGGGAAGGGGGGACAGGAAGTTAGAAGTTCCCTGGGCTGGGGCAGCAGGGGTTGGGGGAGGTGGGAAGAAAGATTCTCATGTGTCTTTTTTCCTTTCAGCCTGACAGGACATTTGAAATCAAAATTGGCCAACCCACTGTTTCCTACTTCCTGAAGGCAGCTGCTGGGATTGAGAAGGGGGCCCGGCACACAGGTACGGGGCAGGGTGGCCATCTGGGCTTCTGGGCTCTGGAAGGAAGCAGTGACACCTGAAGGGCTATTTGTTCCTTGCTCCCAGGGAAAGAGGTGGCAGGCCTAGTGACACTGAAGCACGTGTATGAAATCGCCCGTGTCAAAGCTCAGGATGACGCCTTCGCCTTGCAGGATGTGCCCCTGTCCTCTGTTGTCCGCTCCATCATTGGCTCTGCCCGTTCCCTGGGCATTCGTGTGGTGAAGGAGTGAGTTTCCGGGGAAGTTCAGTGTGAGGGGAGGGCCTGGAAAGTTCTTGACTCTGGGACAAAGCTGGGGGTCCAGTGAGTGGGAGAGTCAGCTTCTGAGTTAATGGATCTTAGATTCTTGGGAGTGGGGAGCCTCATTCATTCATTTGGAATGTACTTGTTAAGTACCTATCATGTGTCAGGCATTGTCCTGGACACTGGATGCAGCTAGGAAGGAGGTAGCCGTGCTTGACCTTGCTTTCTAAGGAACTCAGAGTCCAGAGATGGAGGCAGATCCATAAATGGAGCAGTATACTGCCAGATGGTCAGTGTTGATAAAAGGAACTACAGGTATCCTCAGAACAGGGAGCAGAGCCCTGGGAAGTGAGGTCAAGGACTGGGGCAAGCATTGCAAGAAGTAGAAAAGTCCCTGTGAAGGATGTAAGGTGAAGGAATGGAGCAAAGAAGTTCAGTGTGATCTGGGTATATAATGCTAGAGGCAGAATGGGACATAGTAGGACGTGAGCCAAACGGACTAGTTGGTTCTCAAATTCAGACTTGATCCTGAGGCCAGCAGCAGGCCCCCTCATGGGGCTTCGGATGGCCTCAGAAATTGTTTCCTTGAAGTGAGATGTAGGGTGGGAGAGCCTCTGGCCAGACGACAGCAGGGGCAACACTCAACCCTTTGCTGGCCTCTTGCTGCTGGTGTCACACCCCATGCAAAGGCTTACGGTTGGTTGTTTCCCAAGAGGAGTGGGGTTAAGCGTGGAACAGGGATAGACTTTACTTTGCTCAGATCTTTACTTGCATTGGGAGTACAGAAGTGAGTGAATCTGATCCTTGCTCTGAAAGAGATATGCGTGCACCACCTGATGACTTCATTTCACAAAATGTTTTGGGGCGCAGAGGAAGGGCAGGTTAATTTGGACTAGGGTATAGCTGTGCTCATCCTCAAAAGATGAGTAGGGCTTTAAGAAAGGAGTAAAAGGCAGGGGTGATAGTGGGGTGGCAGTTCTGGCAGAGGAAACAGATGAGCAAAGGTATGGGGGCAGGAGGGGAGAGGGGTTCTGAGACAGTGACATGGTGCTGTGAGCTCCCCACCAGTGACTGGCCCTTCACTTACCGTCTGTTTTTCTGTACCTGCAGCCTCAGTTCAGAAGAGCTGGCAGCTTTCCAGAAGGAGCGAGCCCTGTTCCTGGCTGCTCAGAGAGAGGCAGACTTGGCAGCCCAGGCAGAAGCTGCCAAGAAGTGACCCCTGCCCCCCACCCTCCAGGATTTTGAAGGGGCCAGTTGGGAAGGCGGGGCCAGCGGGGAGGAAGGGAGGTCACATCAACCTGATTATATTTTTCTGATTTTAAATTATGTATGCATGTGTGGTTATATCAAAAGGATCAAATGTGAATAAACATCTTTTGTCACCCACTCTCAGTTTCTGCCTTGGGACCCCAGAGAAGGGGACCTCATCCACGCAGAGCGACTGCTCAGGATCTGAATTGGCAGGGGTAGCAGAAAATCCTGTGTTTTCCCATTTTCCAGGGGTGAGAGAAAGGGCAAGGTAGGTGGGGGCATGGCTGCTGGACTTGAGTGTACAGAGGCAGCAGATGTTGTTTCTGCTTCCATCAGAAATGCCTCCTATCTCTTGGGGACTTGCCACCTCAACGGAGACAGAACCCTTTGGGGACTTCAGGTCACAGCCCCAAGCAGGGTTGCTACATGGAGTGCCCTGGATCCCAAGGGCTACTTCAGGCCCCTCTATTAAGCTGACCCTGGCTCTGAGTCAGGTGATATCTGAATGTGAATTATTGTGGGGTTTATGGCTACAGACCCATGGAAGAAGCAAAGCATCGGTAGGTACCTGCCCATGGTGGGAGGAGTCCTTGGGAAGCCCTGGCCTTTTGTTTTCCCATTAGTCATAATATCAAGGACTATTGTCCCCTCAGAGAAAAGAGGAGGAGTTGGGGGGAAAATGGGATTCACATTTACTAAGCACCTGTTGTGTGCTAGGTACTTGGTTTTACACCAAGAAGATTTGGAAAGCATAGGAAAAACCCTACAAGAAAAGAAAAGCCTCAAGTAATCCCCTCACCTAGATGAGATTCCTGGCAATATTGTGGTATATATCTTTTCTGCTTGTTTTTTGTTCTTTGTGTTTATATATAATATTTTAAGAATAAAACAAATTTGGGTCATACTCTAGATACTGTTGTATTCTACTTTTACTTGTAACTTGGCAATGATTTAGAACATTTTTTCATTATTAATCATCTTCCTAAAACAATTTTTAATGGGTACTTAGTATTCTGTCTTATGGGTAGACCATTATTTAACCAAGTCCTCAACTGTTGGGTAGGTTTGTTGTTTGCATTAAAAAAAAAAAATACACACAACCCTGTGATGAACATCATTTGGTCCTCTGCTTCAGGGTCTCCCAAAACTTCAATCAAGGTGTCAGCTGGGGCTGTGGTCTCATCTGAGGCTTGACTGGGGAAGGATCCACTGTCAAACTCACGTCGTTGTTGGCAGCATTTAATTCTTTCTGAGCAGTTGCATGAGGGCCTCAATTTCTTGCTGGTTATCAGTCAGAGGCCATACTCATTTCCATTCTCTCTAGCTGTGTTGTCTTGGGCAAGTTACTTAACTACTCTGTGCTTTAGATCCATCATCTATAAGATAGAGAAAATAGTGCTTATCTCAAAAGGTTGAAGCAATAACTGCATATATGGCCAGTTAATTTATGGCAAAGGAGCCAAGAATATATATACAATGGGGAAAGGACAGTCCCTTCAATAAATGGTGTTGAGAAAAGTGGACAACCACTTGCAAGAGAATGAAACTTTAAAAATTAACTCAAAATAGGTTAAAGACTTGAGCATAAGACCTGAAACCATAAAACTCCTAGAAGAAAACAGACTCCTTGACATTGTTCTTGGCAGTGAGTTTTTTTATTTGACCGCAAAAGCAAAGGCAACAAAGCAAAAATAAACAATGGGACTGCATCAAACTAAAAAGCTTCTGCACAGCAAAGGAAACCGTCAACAAAATGAAAAGGCAATGTACAGAATAAGGGAAAAAGATTTATAAATCGTATACCTGATAAGGAGTTAATATCCATAGTATATAAAGAACTCATACAACTCAATAACAAAAACAACAAAAAAAAACAAAAACAAAAACCCAGAAAAACAACAATCACACACACACACACATATACTCTAGTATCATTCAAGAACAAGCAATTCTCTTGCTTCGCATCGCCCTTTAGCCACTGCCCCATTTCTCTGGGTTTTTTTTGTTTGTTTGTTTTTTTGTTTTTTGTGGTATACGGGCCTCTCACTGTCGCGGCCTCTCCCGTTGCGGAGCACAGGCCCCGGACGCGCAGGCTCAGCGGCCATGGCTCACGGGCGCAGCCGCTCTGCGGCATGTGGGATCCTCCTGCACCGGGGCACGAACCTGTGTCCCCCGCATCGGCAGGCGGACTCTCAACCACTGTGCCACCAGGGAAGCCCCCATTTCTCTGTTTTCTTTCACTGTAACAGTTAAAAGAATTGTCTAAACGGACTGTCTATACTTTTCATCTCCCATTTACTCTTTGCTTGTAATGTTTTTTGTCTCAAAGTCTGTTGTGTCTGTTATTAAACATACCTACACCAATCTCTCTTGTTTAGAGTCAGCACAATAGATCTTTTTTTTTACATCCTTTCCACCTTTACCTATTATGTTTTAGATGCTCTTGTAACAGAATTAGTTGGTGTGGTAGCCACCTTCCAAAATGGCTCTCGAACCCCACCTCCTAGTAATTAACACTCCCCCACATTGTGCTGGGGTTAGTCTATGTCACCAAGACTGGCAGAAGTGCTGGCATGTCACTTCCAAGATTAGGTCATCCTAATCCCCACAGCTCCCATCTTGGTTACCTTCTCTCCTTTATAGTTGCACCCACCCACCTCTCTCCTAGTATCCTAATCCCTGGCAACCACTTTTCTGTTCTCTACCTCTATTATAGGGAGGTCTTTGTCCTCATTTCTAGAATGCTATATGAGTGAACTCATACAGTATATGTCCTTTTGAGGTTGTTTTCTTTTCTCACCCAGTCTAATGCCTTTGAGATCCATCCAAGTTGTTGTGTGTATTAATAGTCTGTTCCTTTTTTATTGCTGAATAGTATTCCAAGGTATGGATGTACCACAATTTGTTTAATCATTTATCTATTGAAGGGCATTTAGTTGTTTCCACTTTTTGGCTATTACAAATAAAGGGGTTATTCTTGAAAGATGTAACTTTCATTCCTCTGGGATAAATGGAGTGCAATTGCTGGGTCATATAGTAATTGTGTTTTCAGTTTAAGAAACCTCAAAATTATTTTCCAGAGTAACTACATTACTTACACTGCCCCAGCAATATATGAATGATCCAGTTTCTCTGCAGCCTCATCAGAACTTGATGTTGTTGTTATTATTTTAGTTGTTCTAATAGGTGGGTTGTGATATCTTGTTGTGGTCTTAATTTGTTTCCATAATGTCTAGGGTTGTTGAAAATCTTTTCATGTGCTTATTTGCTATAGATCTATGTTCTTTGGTGAATTGTCTCCATTTTTTGGTCCGTTTTCTTTTCTTTCTTTTTTCTTTTTTTTGGCTGCACTGTGTGGCTTGTGGGATCTTAGTTCCCCAACCAGGGGTTGAACCTGGGCCCTTGGCAGTGGGCCCAGTGAAAGTGCCGAGTCCTAACCACTGGACCGCCGGGGAATTCCCTTTTGTCCATTTTCTAATGAATTGTTGTGTTTTTCTTTAACTGCCGTGTTTTGAGAGTTTTAGGTAGGAGCTCTTTGTCAGGTATGTGGTCTGCAAATATTCTCTCCCATTGTGTAGCTTGTTTTTTCATCCTCTTAACAAGATCTTTCACAGAGCAAAAGTTTTCAATCTCAATAAAGTCCAATTTATCAATTATTTTCTTTTATGGATCATGCTTTTGGTGTCATGCCTAAGAACTCTTCACCAAACCCTTGGTACCTAAGAGTTTCTCCTATGTTTTTTCCTAAAATGTTATATTTATGGCTTATTTTTAGCTCTCTGTCCACATCATGAAAACTTTATTATAGCTGTGTCTTCTTTTATTTATTTATTTATTTTTGCGGTACGTGGGCCTCTCACTGTTGTGGCCTCTCCCATTGCGGAGCACAGGCTCTGGACGTGCAGACTCAGCGGCCATGGCTCACGGGCCCAGCTGCTCCGCGGCATGTGGGATCTTCCTGGACCAGGGCACGAACCCGTGTTCCCTGCATCGGCAGGCGGACTCTCAACCACTGTGCCACCAGGGCAGCCCCCCCTTTTTTTTATTTGATAAGCAACTTTATTTATGAATCACCTGGGGAAATTTGTTAAAATGCAGAATTTAATATCTGAGGAGGGACTCACGATTTTGAATTTCTAACAAGCTCCCAAGGTGATGTCAGTGTTGCCAGTTTTTGGACCAAAACTCTGAATACCAAAGTGGGGAGAGGTGAGATAGAAATATAAAACAGAAGAAAGGAGAATGATGAGGTGAGGCAAAGAAAAAATACAGTTCGTTTGAGGTCATGGCTAGGGATGCGCCACTTTACATGGACCATGGAGATCAGTAGACTTTCTTTAAAAACTATACCTATTCTGCTATATCTTGGTTAGTTTTTAGACGGCAAAAAATTTCTGCTTCATTTACAGTCTTAGTAGTAATTTTTCAGAGGGAGCTTGAAGTTGCTACTGGTAGAAAAAAGAGTAGGAAAAGTCAGACATGTACAATGTTTTGAAGGATCAAATGTTACTCTTCCATTTGTGTTCTCAGGTAGCTTCCAGAATCCTAGCATTTCCCCAGCTTGGTTATCCAGCCTGGCACATACTTTCCTCCTCCTCAGCTAGATATAATCTCCTTGTATGTTTGATGGAAACTCAGTTGGCCTTAGGGAAAGCATTTAGTTTGCTGAACTCACATGAATTTTTAACAACAATCACGCATTTAATCCTATTGGGGGACTTGCATTTTAGAGGAAGGACTGCTTATTCAAGAACAATAAATCTTAAATAGTGCATCATATTTGGGTGAGTCTAACTTTCCTAATCCTCATAAGTAATCTCATGGACCACTGTTCTTCTAGGAATGGGAGATGTAACACTCTCCTGGTGCTCTTACATGCAGTCTTCTCAAAGGATTATAAAAAATCATTCTGAAGTTTTACTTTTTTATAACAAGAGTACAAAGAAGTTAAGATCTTGTTGACTCTCACTCTCAATATATATATTATGTATAGGTTCAATTCAACCTAGGTTTTAAGAAAAAAAGCCGTGGCCATTTCTTTTTGAAAAATTTATATATTGTTGCATTTTATTCCAAGTTTCCTGTTTTAGTGATGTGAATGAGGTCTGCTGTCACCCCCTACTTCTGATGATATTAGTGACTTCCATACTGCACCTTTTATATTTTTCAATTTTTGTTGTACTTCTGCCACAGCTCCATAGTGAGAGGAGCAGATGATTTCTAACTATTGTGTGGCTACTTCATCCCCTGGACTATTTGGGTGTGCTCAGTTACAGCACTGTGTCAGATGTCTTCCAACTAAACGATGATTACATTGCTTTTTTCATCTATTCTGTAGATAATCTTAGTCACTGGCCTGCAGCAAAGCTGGAATGAAGTCTCAGAGGTATATTTCAACTTGCAAAACAATCGTGAAGGTTGGCCTTGCATTTTCATAAGGCAGTTTGTGTTTTCTTAAGGAGTTCTTATCCTGTGCCTAAATGGCTTTACTTGCCTTGTGAGAATCAGCTGACTTTTTTTTTTTTTTGGCACTACGCGGGCCTCTCACTGTTGTGGCCTCTCCCGTTGCGGAGCACAGGCTCCAGACGTGCAGGCTCAGCGGCCGTGGCTCACGGGCCCAGCCGCTCCGCGACATGTAGGATCTTCCCGGACTGGGGCACGAACCCATGTCCCCTGCATCGGCAGGTGGACTCTCAACCACTGTGCCACCAGGGAAGCCCATCAGCTGACTCTTTATGTGTGTGTGACTTCTTCATCGAACCTTTTAAGAAACTATTTCTTGTTATTTTCAACTTTGGCATTTCCAGGCAAAAATTTGCATAGATATTTGCATAGAAAATATGAGTCTGCTTCCAAGCCTTCTAGCAGGGACTTTGTATCAAAAGTGAAAAGGAAAGAAGATGAAGCTAAAATCCTTATACATGGCTACTTGGGTGTAACTAAGAAGCAATCTAGACATCCTGGTTTGCTTGTAAGCACATCGTGGGTATATAGTGCCAATCTTAAATTTGAAGAAGTTTGCAATTAGCTATGTCTTCTTAAGCACCATGTCCTCTTAAACCATATCCACAGTATAGTTATGTTTTACATTTAAGTCTGTGACCCATTTTGAGTTAATTTTTGTATAAAGTATGAGGCTTAGGTTGAAATTCTTTTCTCCCCCGCCACGGACGTCTTATTACCCCAGTAGCATTCGTTGAAAACGTTATTCTTCTTGCATTGAATTGCTTCTGCACTTGATTTTCTTCAGCTCTGAAAATCTGGGGAAATTCAGTTCTGCCCCTCAGAGGTTTTGAGTTTAGCATTCATCCCCGTGCAGATTTGAAATCTGGCTGATGTCTCGATGGGGAGACTGGTCCTGAGTTTCTGGCACTGTGTATGACATAATTATACTCCATATGCAGTATATGCCACCAATTTTTATTTCAAATGATGATTTTTAATTACACGTGTTCATTATATCAATAGGGTGATTTTATTTTGCTCAAATAACTGAAATAGAAAATAATATTTTGGATTGTGTACTTTTACTAAAACTTGGCCTAGTATAGATTATAGTAGCCTGTGATATATTAAGATACCCACATGGTTTTCAGACAATGTACAAACAGGCCACTCAGCACATTGTTTTATAATTTTTTGCCAAAAAAACCCCCAAAAAACCCTTGATACGGGTTCCAATTTTCCATTTCCAATTGTTTTCCAATTGAATTTTTAATTTCAGTTTTCATCTTTTTTATCGCATTTCTAGAAAATCTATTGGTTCTTTTTCAAGTCTGCTTATCACTGTTTTCATTTCGTGTTCCCTGTAAATGTTCCTTTTTTTTAAACTTTGCATATTTGAATCATTTCTTATTTATTTATTTATTTATATACTTGCCTTGTGGACTTTATTTTTTTTAATTAATTTTTATTGGAGTAGAGTTGATTTACAATGTTGTGTTAGTTTCTTCTGTACAGCAAAGTGGATCAGTTATACATATACATATGTCCACTCTATTTTAGATTCTGTTCCCATATAGGCCATTACAGAGTATTGAGCAGAGTTCCCTGTGCTATACAGCAGGTCCTTATTAGTTATCTATTTTATATATAGTAGTGTGTATATGTCGATCCCAATCACCCAGTTTATCCCCCTCCCTTTCCCCCTTGGTAACCCTAAGTTTGTTTTCTATGTCTGTGACTCTATTTCTGTTTTGTCAGTAAGTTCATTTGTACCATTTTCTTTTTAGTGAGTTACTTAATTTTTTAAAGTGTTTTTTTGTTTGTTTGTTTTTCATCTTTTTGGCCACGCCACACGGCTTGCGGGATCTTAGTGAAACCGGGCATTGAACCCGGGCCCTCGGCAGTGAAAGCACTGAGTCCTGACCACTGGACTGCCAGGGAATTCCCCATGTTCCCTGTAGATGTTCTTGACTTGGTAATTAACTGCTTTAAACATGAAAACGTATAGTTGTTTTAAAGTCAGTAACTGACCCCTCCGATATACGCACTGTGTGTATCTGTTTTGCTAGTTCCTGCCCGTATTGTCTTGCTTCTTTGTGTGTCTGGTTATCTTTGACTGTGTCCTGCTCAATGCCTGTGACACGTTATTTATGGAAGCTCCTTGAGGCCTAAGATGGATATGCCCTCATCCAGAGAGGTTTTCAGTTAGTCCTGCCGGGCACGAGAGGAGACTACAAAAGTCCTGATATTCATCTCATCCCAGGCTAAATACACAGCAACTCTTCACCGGTTACTAAAGTCAGAGACACAAGACTCCTCTCTTTTCCTCATGCCCCTCTAAACACATTAGCAAATCATGTTAGTTCTGTCTCCAAAGTATCCCCAATCCAGTCACTTACCCCCATCTGTGCCTGGTGAAAGCTCTCATCCCCTCTTGCCTGGACCACGGCAGGAGCCCAGCTGGTCTCTCGGCTTCCACTCCTGCCTCTACTAATCCTTTCTCCACACACTGTCAGAGGGATGGCTTAAACATGTGAATTAAATCATGTCATTCCCCTGCTTAAATCTCCTCAATCAATTCCTATTGCATGTGAAATAAAATCTAAGTTTCTTATTGTGGTGTAAGGCCCTGAGTAATCTTTTCCCTCCTCTCCAACCACTCTTCCTCTCGCTGGCCTTGATCCAGCCACACCGATTTCCTTGCTCGTCCTTAAACAGGTCAAAGCCTTTCCCATTTAAATACCTCTACTCTTGCTTTCCTTTGGCCTGGAACATTCTTACTCCTGTTCCTCGTCTTTGATATCTTAGCTCAATGTTACCTTCTAGGAAAGGGCTTCCTGTCACCCCACTCTACGTTAGGACCCTCTGAACCAGAGCTGTGGTTCTCTACCGTAGCAGCCTGGCTCTGTCCCTTACTGCACATTCTGTATTGCTCCTTTGAGACTTTACTTACTTTTGGTTACATCTCCCCACAACTAGAATGTAAGCTCTGTGAGCCCAGAGATCTTGTCTGTCTTGTTCACTGCTGCGTCCCCAGCACCCAGAAACGTTCCTGGCACATGTAGTTACTGTGAATATTTCCCACATAAAAAAAATGAGGCTGCAGAGCCAGCCCTTGGGGTCAGTCTTTATGACCCCAAAACTTGTGCTCTTTCTCCTACATTCTGCTCCCAGGGCAGAGTCTGGAATCCGTGGGAAGGGAACTGGCTGAGGGTCAGATGTGGCTTCTGCAGCGACTCTGGTAGTGCCATCGGACAAGTCCTTTCCTCCCCGCTGGCCTCCGTTTATCCACCAGTGCTAAGGTATGACGCTCTGAGCCACAGGGACCTTGCCAGTGAGAGGAACAGAAGCAGATCCCTCTCTGTCCAGCAGGTAGAGCCATTGGCTCTTTTGAACTTGGCTGCCGGGATCTCTCATTCAGAATGTTGAGATGTCTTCTCATCAAAACGCACACTCTACTATCACCTACCGCCACCACCAAACACCAGTGAGGTGTTCATTTTTTTGCTCACATTTTAAAATTTTTTAAATGTTCATTTATTTAGTTTTACTTGTTAAAGAAACTTTTTATTTCGGAATATATTTAGATTTACAGAAATGTTATGAAAATACTAGTTTCCATATACTCCACACCTATTATTTCCCCTGTTATTAACATCATACACTTATATGGCACATTGGTCACATTTATGAAGAAATATCGATACATTATTATTAACTAAAGTTCACACTTTATTCAGGTTTCCTTAATTTTTTATTTTATTTTTTTGGCCACGCCAGGGGTCTTAGTTTCCAGACCAGGGATCGAACCCATGCCCCCTGCAGTGGAAGAACAGAGTCCTAACCACTGGAGGGCCAGGGAATTCCTGGGTTCCTTTTGTTTTTAACCTATGTCTATTTTCTGTTTCAGGATCCTATCTAGAACACGTTACATTTCGTCATCATGTTTCCATAGGCTCCTCTTGGCTGTCCCAGCTTCTCAGACTTTCCTTACTTTTGATGACCACCAGGGAGGTTTTAGGTTTTTTTTTTCAGTTGATGAACAGTTTTACTAGAAAATGAACAATTTTTCCCAGTGTTTGAGACATAATGGACATATAACACTGTATAAGTTTAAGGTATACGACATAATGATTCGATATGTGTATATATTTCAAAGTGATTGCCACAGTAAGTTTAGTTAACATACCAGGGGTGGTTTGTAGATGGGACTCCAACATGTGTCTTGAGCTTATGGTCACTTAAGGTTCAAAGCTGAAAGATACAATGCTTGGCCCTCTGGGGAACTTAGGCACAAAATTCTTGTGGTAGAAATTGGTAACTTCCTACTCAGGTTCTTATCAGGCTGACCTTCAGAAGTGGTCCTCTCGATAAAATGTTTCTAGTGTGCCTGCCGTGTGTTTGGCCCTGTGATCGGCACCAGTGGGGGGTGGAGCAGAGACAGGGTCCTTTTGGGGCTTCCAGTCCAGTTCTTTTGTTCAAGTTGGAGAATAGATGCACAGGAAGGCAGAAGGTAACACTGCACCTTCCTGTTTCACCCAAGGATGTATCCAAGGTGGAAAAAAGGTGACAGGTCCCTGGAATGCCTTCTCATAGGACCTCTGAAGGGCATGGCCTCAGAACTGGAGGATTTGGAATGAGAGGAGGTTTAGGGAATTCTCAGTGTTGTGCTCTCAGCTCCTGGAATCCAGCCCCCGTATTTCAGTGGGCTGGGGTGGGGGAGACTGGGGCCTGGAGTTTCCTTCCCCACCTTGAGAAAGAAACTTGTAAGCCTTCGTGGTCACCATTGCTTTCTAATTCAGTTTAATAACTTAAGTCCTTTCTGTGCTCCTCAGCTTATAAGAGGCCCCATCACGTCCTAGCAGCATCTTTGGGAGGTCAGGGCCGTTTCTTTCAGCCCCATTTTACCTGTGAAGAAACTGAGGCTCACATCCTACTCGGCAGATAGTGGAGGTGGAATTTGAATCCAGCTCTTTCTGGCTCCTAATTTTCATTTCTGCCCCCACCATATCCTGTGGTGTATGGCCCTCAAGCTTAGAGGAAGACAGTGTTTTGGGAAACTTTTCCTCTTGATCCACTAAGTTATATTCTGCTCAGAAGTTTGGGGTCTGCTCTAGTTTGTGGACTGGGAGGGGAGGAGGCCCCTGCTCCAGCCCAAGCCTGCCCTTCCTGGGGAATCTGGCAGAGGAGACAGGCCAGGGCTTGGAGGCAGAGGACGTGGGTGAATTGCCCACCTGTGGCTCTCACTAACTGTGGGAGTAAAAAAATCACTTTTTCCTTGTGATCCTCAGTTTCTCCATCAATGAAATGGTGCTTATACACCTGTCCAGAGGCTTTATTGCAGCGACTAAGTGATATAAAATTGTTTGTCAGCTGAAAGCCCCATTCAGGGATAAAAGAGGTGGTTATCATTTCCAGTGAGAGATCCAGGACCCTAAATCCAGGGAAGCTGCTTGCCTGTAGGGCCAGGCTGAAGAAAGAAACTCATGTTCTGAAACTCCAAACTCATGTCCAGGAAAATGCCAAGCTGAATCCCCTACCCATCCCCAGACACTTCTGCTCCCTCCCACACTGGAAGCACTGCAAGCCCGGAGCAGAGAGGAGACTCCAGTACCCTTTAGCATTGGATGTCAAAGCATCTTGAAGCCAAGACGTAGCATCTGTTTCAGCTCCAAACTCTCAGCTTCTAGAACAGGGTGGGCCACACACAGAACACTCAGGTGTTGAGTGAATGAATGAATGAGTGCGTGAGTGAATGAAGAAATGCCAGGGCTGTCAGCAGGTCCAGAGTTTACCTCCTAACCTCCAGGCTCCCGTTGGGACCTCTCAACCTTCTCAGGTCACCACCCTTCCCTTTTCACAGAAGTGCATGACACCAGGTGTACCAAAAAGGCAAACTGGACTTTATTATAAAGTTGGCTACAAAGTCACCGCAGCACCACGAGGTGACCACCTGGGTAGTCCCAGGCAGTTGGGCAGCCGGGTGAGTCCCGCACCAGGTACACGCACTCGTGCAAGCACACGTGTGACGGCGGCAGGTCTGCCTTCCTCCATCGGAAAGGAACGTAGCGTCTCTTCGCGCCCCCCACCCCAGGCGCGGGGCGCAAAAGTCACAAGAAGGGCCGCCAGGGCGGCAGAGTCCATCGGAATTGAAATCCCGTTACTGGTGTGTAGAGAATTCTACGTGGGTGTCAAGAGCCCCTCAGGGCACAGGCTGGCCCAGGTGGGCACTGCCTTTCCCCCACCAAGGCCCAGGGGTGGCTTGGCCCCCAGGAGTGGAGAACTGGCCCAGGCCCATGGGGCAGCGCGGGGCGGGGGAAGTGAGACTCCCCCATTCTCCGCTTGAAATCCCATTCAAGGAAACTCACTACGAGTGAATACAGATTGAAATGGAAACTGGGATTGCTTGATGTCTCTAAATTTTAAAAAGAAGCTCCCCTCCCTTGCCCTCCCACCTCCCCCCCCCCAAATCCTGCAGGGCCTGGGGAATCGGATCTATCCCCCTCTGGCCCCCAGAATCCCCCCAACAATCCCGGGGGGGTGGAGAGCGGCTCCATGTCTTGATGACAATATGCCATACTTGACGACGTTAAGTCACAGACTTATTCAAAACGTTGGTTCCCCTCCACTTCCATCTGCAGAGAGAGAGAGAGAGAGAGAGACAACAGTCAGTTAGGCCTATTAGGAAAGACAGGCTGAGGATGTGGTGCACTGTTGGCACATAGTATGGGCTTCCAGTACGCTGGTCCAATGACTGAATGATCACCAGAGGCTCAGAAGATACGGGAGTAGTTTGGATGAATGGAGTGAAATTATGTCTGTGGTTTTGGAAAGGATGGAGCCATAGCAGGGACACTCTGTCGGGGCCAGGGGCTGAGTCCCACTCTCTTTCCCAAATTCCTATAAGCTCTCACTCTGTATTCCCTTTGGGGGACAAAGAATACTGAGATAGAGCTCTAAACCCGCTTCCATCAGTTTGTTGTGCAACCTCAGGGGAGTTTCTTTAACTTCGGGATCTTGACTGTCTTCATCTGTAAAATGGGGTGGGATGGCTGATCTAGGTCCCTCGTAGAGTTAAGAAGCACAAACCGTTACCCAAGATTCTCTTGCATCTTATCCCACACCCCTAATCTCTGCCCCCCAGGCCTACTTGTCCAGAACATCCATATTGTTTTCATTAGTTCTTATCCTAACCGCAATCCTACACAGCAGGTGATCTTATCCTATTAGTGAAACTGAGGAACAGAGAGGGCAGTTTACTCATCTAACTCCACCCAGCATCTCATTGGCAAGAGAGGAACTTGAGTTCTTGAACATTTTGGCTCAACTTACCTTCATGGAAGCTGTCTTGAACTTGGCTCTGGAGTTGATGCAACTCATCAGTAAACCCATCGTAGGGGAATGCTGAGACACCTGTCTCAAAGGCGGTTTCATATGTGGCCAGGTCCTCCAGGAAGCTGCTATCTTCTGGGGACAGGTTGTTGCGAGGTGATGGGGCCCCTCCTGGGACTGCTGCCTCAGGATCCTCTGAACTCCATTCCCCATTGGGGTCTGGGGTAGAGAGATCCATGAAGATGTCTTCCACGGGCGTCTCTTCCAGGAATATATCAGGGTCAGTCAGGAAATCCAGGTCCTGGCATTTCCAGGGTTTTAGGTCCAGGCTGAGCACAGGGGGGCCAGCTCCTGCCAGGGAAAGGTTAGGGTCCAGGGGCTCCAGCCCGCCAAGTGGCTCTAGCCCACCAGTGCCAGCCTCTGCTGAGAAGGGCCTGTCCATGCCCTGAGCCAACTGGCTGATCTGCTGGATAAGACGGTCTATCTCATTCTGCTCCTTCTCTGAATAGTGGAAGAAGCTCTGCTTGACTGGAGAGGCCTCAGGTGTAAGCAGGCCTTCGGGCACCAGGGGGACATCCACAGAGAGGGGGCCCCGGAGCTGGGCTAGGGCCAGGAGTGTGCAGTCCCCATTACCAGGGCTGCTAGGACTTGGGGGCAACTTCTCATAGAGAAAACTGCATCCCTCCTGGGCGAAGTAAGTCTTGGTGGGATTAGGGCTCAGTTGCTCTGGGAAAGTTTGGCTGGGGCTGTTCAGGTGTGCTTGGAATGCTGTGCTTGGAGAAGTCACCTGCTCATGGGTAGGGCTGTTCAGACGCTCTGGGAAGTTGGCAGTGGTGGGAAGCAGCTGATCTGGGAAAGTGGAGGTGCAAGGATCTTCATAGCTTCTGGCTGAGGTTTCAGTCAGTTGGCCTTGTAGTGGGCTAGTCAGTGGATCTGGGAAAGTTGCACTGCTGGGCGTCAATTGATCAGAGAAGGTCACAGTGCTCGGAGTCAGCTGTTCTTGGAGAGAGCTGGATGGAGTGGGCAAGTGGGTCTGGAAGGGCTCATGGAGGCTGAAGAGGAAAGCACAGCCTCCCGGCTGGTGGGGCGTGTAGGGTGGGGTGCACACAAGATCCTTGCTCAGGTCTGCTTGAAGAGAAGGCTCAGGGCCAGATGGAAATGTCAGGTAACTGAAGCCAAGCTCTTTGGGGGGTCGGGGAAGCTCTTCTGGTGTTGAGACAGCACCCAGCTCAGGAGCACTGGGGAAATTGGTGCTTCGGGGAGGCCCCATGGTGAAGAGTGGATTAGGGCCAGAGCATTGCTCCTGCGAGAGGATGCTCTCCGGGAATGAGGGCAGCATGGTCGGGGTGCCCAGGACATAGGCTGCCTGGGTTTCTTCAGAGTTTAACTGCTGGCGGAGGCTCCAGGCTTCCGTGTCACTGGAGAGGAGAGAAGAGGCAGCCGGTAAGGGTGTGGTGTCCATTCCCAGAGAAGTTCTCTGATTTGTATCTCCTCCATGTCCACCTCAGCTGCCTCCCAGGCCCCTGGCTTGCAGCTCACCTGATTGGGTAGTTATTGGCAGTAATGGGACCCTCCGGACCTTCTGAATATAAAAGGCAATAAATCCATGCCCAGCCTCCAGGCTTGGCCAGCAGTCTCACCACCATCTCTGCTTGAATATCTCCACTCTCAGCCACTGAGGAGAAAGAAGAGATGCAGAGTTAGGACACCCATCAGACAGCACCACCTATTCTCCCCACTCTCTGACCTCTCCACTGAATTGGGGTATTCATGACATCCTCTTTTCTGACTACCTTAACCTGCACCATTCAACTCCCCACTTTGACCTCACCACTCAGAGTCCCCCAGTTCTGATTCTATTCTTACCTTGACTCCTTACCCTAGTGTTCACCCTATAGCATCCAAAGCTGTTAGCCTCTGATATCTCCCCGACATCAGTCTTGATCACAGCCCTTCTTGGTCAGGTTTCCCATGCCCTTTCCCAACTCCCTGTCTTGTCCTCAGCCTCTCTGGACACTCACACAGGCGGTAGTGTTGAGCAGAAGCGTGGCCCAAGTCCTCAGGGTGCAGCAGTCCATACCATGATTTACAGAGCAGTTCACTGCGCTCAAAGCCCAGGTAGATTAGGACACTGGGAAGGTGGAAAGGATGAGGTCAGCTTTCTGTTTTCCCTGCTTGATACCCAGGCATCTCACTCCCTCCCAGGTCTTCTGCACCCTTAGATCCCAACCTCCCTGTCCCTGACTCCAGAATCTAGGGTCCCCTCACCTCTGACCTGCCTTTTCCCTGGAGTCTGAACACTCTGGGCTTACCTCTCTGAGATGTCCAACAGGGCCAGGTCCTTAGCGTGATGGCTCTGGAACATGGCCAAGAAAAGTGAGGCAGGGCCAGGACCAGGGCCAGGGCCAGGGCCAGGGCGGGGTCTTGTCTCCAGTGGAGCACAGAAAGCTGTGAACACAGGATTTCCTGCCCAGTAGGCCCCAGGTGGGTGAGCGTGGAATCGGCCTCGAATAAGCACCAGTTTGTTGCCTGCACTCTGGCGCCTGAGGGACTTGGAAGTGTTGAAGCGACAGCGGAAGAGGCGATCTAGGTGAGTGAAGAGAAAAACTGGTAAGAGAGTGAATGGCTGAGAGAGATGGCAAATGGGAAGGAGCAGGGCAGCAGGAGGCATATTGGATTGAGGAAAGGAGAAAGGAGTTCTCACCATTATCCAGAGCAGAGGGCAGGGTGAGTTGCTGGCGCACAGTTAGGTGGTCAGCTGGATCAATGATGTCGTAGATACTGTCACCCTGGGCAACCAGGTCCACCTGGAGAAAGGTAAAGGAGAGATGACCATTAATGAAGGCAGCAAGAGCCAATCCTTGGCACATAGCATCTTGTAGGCTATAACTTCCTCCCCTGTAATTCCCAGATTCTCAAAAGTGGAAAACTCATTGTGTTCCCATCCGTGCTGCAGTCCAAGCTGAAAGGGTCCTCAGCACTCACCATGGAGTGGCCCAGATGCTCGCTCACACTCTCAGAGAGATATAGCAGCTTCCCCTCCGCCGTGAACACAAGCAGGAATCCAGGTAGTGCTGCCACTATGTCTTCAAGCTCTTGAGCTGAGAGAAGCCCTGTGGGGCCCGCCAGAGGAGTGCCTGCAGAGTGAGAAGACAGGGTGAGTCAGGAGGAAGACTGGGAAGCAAAGCAGAAGTGAGAAAGACATGGACCGGGTTTCAGAAATTCTGAGGAATTTCTCATGGACCTGCTTCTGCACACACCTGTTGACCTGCTGCCCACAGCTCTTGCCCGGGGAACCTGTTGCTGGATCTCTCCAGCCAGCGAGCCCTTCGACTTCTAAGTCGGGGCTGGGGCTTTGGCGGGTCTGTGTTTCAGGACCACGGACAGCGCTCCAAAGCCGACCGAGCGTTCAGCACCGCGGGCAGTGCCTTGCAACCCGGTGGTGCTGTCAGCACCGCGGGCAGCGCTCCGCCGGCTGCAGAAGAGCCCTTCCAGTATCGTGAACAGCATCTGTGCTTCCCCAGGCTTTGGCGGCTCCGTCCCTGTAACTTCCCGGGTTTCCCTTCGCTGGCTCCCCGGAGCGCCTCTACGCTGGTGGGGACTGGGGCCATTCCGTCCTGGCTCTCCCCCTCCCATAAGTCTGGCACCAGGGACACTATCCAGGCTCTCTAATCCTCATTCAGAACTAAGGTGAGGTTTGGAAAGAACTCAGGAGGAAAAGTGGGAATTCCTGAGTTCTCCTAGTTCCTTCTCACCCCAGCTCGCCGACACGCTGCCCTAGACCTGCGGCAGTCCCAGTGGGTTCCCTCTGCTTCACTCTCCCCGGCGCGCGCCAGCTCGTGTCTCCGCCCCAGTTTGCTCACCTCCAGCGAAGAAGACGCCCTTGCGAGTGTAGATGCAGGCAAGACTCATAATGTGCAGGTAGGACAGCCGGACCTTGTCCGCTTCGGCCAGCGGCAGCAGCTCCTTGAGATTCCGGATCTCAGCGTTGATCTGGTCGCGGCGCGCCTTGGAGGCGCCCTTGGTGGAGCGATACATGACTAGCGGCTGCGGAGCTCCAGCTCGGGCGCTCCGAACACCTGCGTTCCTGTCCCGACGCACCGGTGGCTTCCTCCTTGCTTCCCCGTCTCTCGCTCAGGCTCTTTCTCTCTCTGTCTCCTCTCCTGGGCTCCGCTCGGCTGCGCTGCCCCCCTTGCCTGCCTTGTTCCGCCTTATATAGCTCCTGTCAGGCGTGGGGGGCTCGCTTTAGAGAAAGGGGGGGCGGGAGGCTGGGCTAAGCAAGCTGCAGCGGGAGCTGCTGGCTGGGGTTGGGGGGGCGCGCTCCTCCTCCCTCCCAGGCTTCCGACGTCATCCCATGACGTAGAACGAGAGCGGGAGGGGTGCCGGGAGGAGGGGGAGAACGCAGGCTGCGGAGGGGGCCGCGGCTGGCGGCAGCTGCGCCGAGAGGCAGGCGCTGCTTTAGGAAGGCCTGAAAGGGGGTGCAGGGACCCAGGTATCCTAATGTATTCAGCTGAGGGAAGGGACAGGGCAAGGGTTGGGGCGGTCTGAAGCCCCTGGCAGGAGAGTCTGTAGAGGGGCTCGCTCTGACAATGATTTTTCTGAAGAGATAAGGGAAAGGGGAGGAGCAGGGTCGTACACAAATCCCCCCTCCCTATTTGCCAAAGGTCAAGTTCGTCTGGGGCGGGGCGATGGGGGTGGGGAGAAGGACCTTCCTTGGCCTCTGTGGGATAGGTCACAGCTGGGGTTTCTCTCTAGGGATTACTCAATCCGGGATTCCCTTAGTCACTTTCAAAGAACATATCTCCTCCTCCCCCTTTCCAAAGCCGGGCCTTGCTGATTTAGCAGGGGGAGGCCGGCGGGGCTCTATGTCCCTAGGATGGGTGGGAAAAGGGTCCTGAGGGAGAGGAACCAGCTGAATCTGGCCTTGGTTCTACTTTCCCACAGCCAAGAATAGGAACACTTGCACCAACGCCGCAGTCGGCAGTGACTCTTCGTTTCTCTGTCAACTAATTAACCTCAGCCACTGACGGGGGAAACTGAGGCAGGGTCCCAGGGCCTGGTGAGGATCTGGGTCTACACCAAGGTATCCCTTCCCCCATTGCCAGCCCTCAGAGCCAGCGGCTCCCCCGCCACCACCCCCATATCCCTCCACCCCCCCGCTCGAGTGCAAGCCTCGTCTCCCCGCGGGCCGGGGGCGGGGGCGGGGCCGGGGGAATCCCAGCTCCATATTAGGACAGGAATCCTCCGGCGGCTGCTGCGGCGGCGGCAGCGGCGGGCGGGGCCTGGCTTGCCTCCGCCACGCTCCGGAGGGCTCCCCCCTGCCTCCAGCGGGGAGGATGGGGACGCAGCAGAGAAGCGAGGGGGCCGTGCTGGACCCTCTGCACGATCCAGGCACCTACCAGAGACCCCTTAACTCCGTCGGGCTGTCCACACTCCCCTCCAACCCCCTCCCCGTCATCGGCGGTAGGATTCCTCGCTGTCTCTCCATCTTCAACTCTCCACATACCCCCCACCGCCCCGCACCAGCTAGTTTCTTTATCTCATTGCCGGCTTGGTGGTCTATCTCAACTTTGTGCGCCCTCTGCGCCCCCCCCCCAACGTCCCCCTTCTGCTCTCTGTCGTCTCTCTTCTTTGTCAATTTTGTCTCCACATCATATCACTTTGCCCTATCATTTCCCTCTTTCTTCTTGCTCTTTTCTGCACGGATGGTCACTCTCTACTGGGGTTGAAGGGTGCCTTTGCTTCCCCCAAACAAAGGGAAAAGAAATGGGCTAGGGGACATTTTATCTGAAATCGAATTCTGTGGGGTAAGGGTGTGTGTGAAGTCACGTGAGGGGCTGGGGATGGGACCACTTAAAATTTGGGGGAAAGGGATTGGCCTGATTGTAGAAAGCCACGTAGGAGGGGTGGAGATAAACTTTGACACCAAGAAGCAAAATTTGGGGTCTTCACTCCTCGTGGAAAAGGGTGGAAGCAAGAGAGGTAGAGTGGGAGGAGGAGAGACAGCTGAGAAGAAGGCTGTCTAAGAAGGGGGTCTCTGAGGGCCCAATCCTGACCTCTTGTGTATTTTGGGAGAGGTTGGGTCCATCCACATCAACCTTCCCGTATTCAGTGGCACAGCTGAGATGGAGGGAAGGGGTATGTCTGTCTGCCACTATCTCTAACCCTATTTACCTGGGTGACAGAAAAATGGTTCCTTCACAAAGCGTATCTCTGTTCCACTTTCATCTCTGTCTGACCCCCGACGTACTCACCCACCCCTCGCTCAAGCTTCTGTTTGGACAAGCCCTTAATCTTTGGACCCCTTTCCTGTAGGAAAATCCAGGGCAGTGTTCCTGTTTTATTCACTTATTGGTTCTTTATCCCTGACTGAGAGGCATTCTTAGTGTTCCTCTCCATGACCAGAGGTGCCTGTTGGTTTGGTCCAGCAAGCTGAGCAGAGCCGCGGTGAAAGAATGGGGCACTCGCCGCTGTCCGTGGTCCTGAACTATCCCAAGGAATGTCATATGGAACGTGGGACGTTAAAGTAGAGCTTGAATCCATACAGGTCTCACAGTGAGGCCCCAGCTGGCTGTGCCCTTGTCCTCTGAGAATGAATAAGGGGGTGGATTGTAGGGGGGCAGGATATCTGAACTCTAGGAGTGAAGTAAATGCGGAGGGGGGGGGGGAACTGGGCTCAAGGGAAGAGCCCTTGGATTTTTCCAGAATGGACTGGGGGGGAAGGCACTCTGGAAGAGAAGAAGGGTCTAGAAAGGGACAAGGGAGGGGGTACAGAAGAGCTCATCCTAGCTCGCCCACTCTGATTCAAGTTGAGAAGCGCTGTATGCCCCAATGTCTTCTCTCCCCAGGCCAACTCCCACACCCCTTGCATCCCACCTCCTTAAAGCTATTTTTAACTGTGGAGAACCAAAAATAGCTTGGCAGCAGCTTCAGTATGTGGGAGAGGAGCTATTTATATCACCAGTGATGGTTCCAAAATAGCAAGCAGGAGGAGGGGGGCGGCTGGCACGCTAGAGAGCTCCTGGCCGCTGCTAAAAATACTGGCAGTGTGAGTCATCCTGGCCTGGCTGAGTCACCCCACACACACCTCCCTCCCCCTCCCAAGCAGCAGGCGGCAGCAGCAGAACAGGCTAAGAATTGGAAGTCTGAGATGAGGGAGGTATTAGAGCCCATTGACTATAAGAAAGTGGGCAAGGGAATGAATTCAGAGGGGGGCCTTGGGGTGAGTTTGTAGAAGAAATGGGGGGAGCAGAAGCCACCCACCCAAACTCTCTGTGTGAGCCTGCAGCATTTCCAGCTATGCACTGCTTCTTGGGGATGCTTGGGCAATTGAAGGGAGGGGGCCAGACTCTGAGAATGTGCATGTGTGTCTGTCTGTCCATCTGACCATGACTGTATTTGTAGGCCTCTGTATGTCTGTTCGCATGTGTCTTCATAGCTGTGTGTCTGTATCCCTTTATATCTATGCATTTCCTTATGCCTGCGTCTATGCCTGTCTTTATTAAGAATGTCTATGATTTCCTGTGTTGTGTGTAGTTCTATGTTTGTGCTGGTATGTATTTATATGTTTGCAGCTTTCTGTGTGCCTCCCTGTACATGTGTGTGTTTGTGTCCACGTCTGAGTTGGCTCTGTGCCTTTCTCTCCCAGCACCTGATGGTGTGTGCGGATTTGCTTGCATCCCTAGCCTCAATGCACCTTCTGTTGCTCTCTCAGATGTCACTTGTTGGGCTCTTGCACCATTTATGCCTTAATCATCTCTCTCCACCCAACATCTTCCCTTCTCTCCAGGCTTTGGACCCCAACGATTTGTGAAGGTCTCTCTGCATGCAATCTCTAGCTAAAAGATGGAGGAAAGGAGCCCCGTATGACCTCTTCCTTTTCTCTTGAACCATCCTGAATTGTCCCTGGCCTGCAGGAGTAAATGGTTTTCCATCACTCCATATTTGGGGAGCTGAGGAAAGAGAAGGGCTTTCTTTAGTTCTAAAAAAAAAAAAAAAAAAAATTCCTGGTGTGGGCACAAGCATGCGCAGCGCACACACACACACGCACACACATACACAACTGAAAGAGAGAATGAGAGAGAGAAAAAATATCAAGGTCCCTTCTTTACCGAGACAAGCTCGCATCTGTTGCCATGGCAACCCCGCCCACTCCTTCCCCGAAAAATCACCAAGAAGAGGTGATGGCATCGAGGAGGGATTGGCTGATTTATTTCTTTATTATTTTTTCCGAAAAAGGGATTTTTATAACAAGAACAGGCCGTGAGATCCCTTGCCCCTGTCTTACATGGCTTTACTGGGGACCTGGAGGGACATCACCCCTCAGCCTCTATCAGAGAAGAGAAGGTATATCTTTTCCAGAGATTTCAGGGAGGATGACCTGCTGGGAGGGAGCTGGAGGGTGAATGGGGAGTCTGTTTCTTTAAAACAGCATGGAGATTCCTGATTAAGGTTAATTTTCTGGAGGCTTGGGGCAAGGATCTAGACAGAGAGCTGTCAAAGTGTATCCTGTATGGCTCTGGACAAATGTGTCTATGAGAAGGATAAAGAGGGAGGGAGGGAGGGAGAGAGAGAGAGAGAGAGAAAGAGAGAGAGAGGGAAAATATGAATGAATGAATGAATGAATCACTTGATGGGTCTTTGGAACAGATGACAAGATGCCAAAGGATGCAAAATCTCAGTGGTTGTCAGGTCAGACAGACAGACAAGATGGCTCAAGACAGGTCCATTAAGGCAATTGGTGGCGCTGCAAGTCACCACCAGACCACAGGTGCAGCTGCTTGACTTGGACCCCAGGGAAATTGGGGTCATAGGTGAACAATCTAGAAGAGCATTGAAGCTTACCTTTCCAAACTCTAGTCCCAGCCTGAGTCTCAAATGCCTCCTCTGAAGCCTGGCCACCAGCCACTGCAGCCACATCACTTTCTCAAGTGAACTGTAGCCTCCTGCCAAATGATTGCATGGTGGAAACGAAGGGATTCCTCATTTCTTCCTGTGTTTGGCTTGCTGCATAAATGGGGTCACTTGGGGCTGAAGACTGGAAAGCCAGACCAAGAATCTGATTCTAGAGAGAAACACCTCCTCCCTTCCAGCAGGCTCCTGCCCAACCTCAGCAGGCAAGGGCATGGCCTGAGGAGGGGGTTAGCTCTACCTGAAGTGATGGAACAGAGGGATGAAAAGACTTCAGATCTGTTCTGACCTGTTAGACCTATTCTCATGCCAAATCAGGTTGATAGTATTATGCTCGCTTGATAGATAGTGAAACTGAGGCTCAGACACAATGACTTACTCAAAGTCACACAGCAAGTTATTGGCGATGCTGAGCCTTAAGCCGAGCTCTTGCTCCCAAGTCCAGACTTTCTCTTGTACCTTGGAGTAGAGTTGAAGTCTGCAAACTCTGACTTGCATGCCAAATATAACCCACAAAGTGCTTTTGCAAATAAAGTTTTATTGGCACACAACCACATCCATTTGTTTATATATTGTATATGGCTGTTTTCACCCTACAATGGCAGAGTTGAGCAGCTGCAACAGAGACCATATGGCCTGAAAGCCTAAAATATTTACAAACTGACACTTTACAGGAAAAGATTGTTTTCTTTTGGAGTAGAGGATGAGTTCACGCTAGGAATATCTTTGCTCATCTCTCTCTTTCTCAACCAGAAGCTCTCTGGACCCAGGGCATACCAAAATGTCATTTCATCTCCCTTTACTCTTCCAAATGCCATGGAGCAGTAGTGTCCCTGTACTCCTTAAGGGTGAAGAGATTGGGAAGCCCTATGGGCTAGGCTCCTTACTAGCTTCTAGCCACTCTGTAGTTGTGTAGATGTGGCCTCCCCATGCAGAACTGATGTTCCGCATCCTGTCTCCTTGGCAACATGAGCTGGAGTTAGCAATGAAGAGTCAGGATACTCCATTCCATCCTACCCCAACCCCAGTCTCAAGACTGCATTTTGGGTGGTGATTAAGGTATTAAACAAGAAGACAAAATGTCCTGTTGGGAGGAAAATGACAGTACTGTGGGGTCTCAGGACTCCTAGAGCCTCCAGTCTAACCCAGGGGAAGAATCTCTATCCACTTTCTCAGAGAAGTTTAGTAACTTGTCCAGGGTCACACAGCTAGAATGAGATAAATCCAGAATTAGAACCCAGGTCTCCTGATTTCTACTTCTTGCTACTCTTAACTAGGTTGTTCTTTTGAATCCATGAGTCTGAAACCGTGTAAAGGTTTTCTAACAGATTCCCAAGAACCTCCCCCATCCTGGGGCTAGGGTCCACCAGTCTGCAGTGAAAATATAATCCTCATGTTGGTTTCTGCAAAGGCGCACCCTAGCAGGCTGTTTTCTTTCTCTTAAGGTCTTTTCATTATGTTATCACTCCCCCAATTCTACTTGCATAGGGAAGTATTCAGAACATTTCATCTATTTATGGTTATGAAATCAACAAATCTCATGTGAAGAAGGTACACGCTGGTGCCCACACATTGAGACGGTCAGAGCCAGGTGGGTGGGCTGAGCAGAGAAGGTGAGGGGCACAGAACCATGGAGAGGGTGTGAGGGGGAGAGTGTAGCTCAGGTGGGAAAAGATGCAGCTTTTCTAGGGCAGGGTCTGAAGGCAGGGCTGAGAGAAGATGTGGCACAGGCAACGCAGTGAGGAGCGTGTCAGACCAGCCATGTTCCAAGGCGGGAAGGAAAATCAATCAACTGAAACCACTCTTTAAATGCAGTTCAGGGACCCAACACTTCCCCAAGCACTGTAGGGGAGAAAGGAGTGCAGGATGCCTGCCTTGCCCTCAGGGAGCTGGAGGTCTGGGGGAGGAGACAGACCTTCCGCACATTCAGTCATTAGTTCAGTCCAGTTTCAGGATCCTCTCCATCACCGCTCTCCAGCTGGCTAACTCCTTGTCCTCTGGTCCTCCGGTTGGGTCCAGGGCCCCTCCTCAATGCCCCCCGCGGCCCCCTGTGCTTCCTCATCAGTGCAGTTCTCATCCTACATTGTCACCGCCTGTTTGCTTGTCTGTCTCCCCCACCAGCGTCTATGCCTGGTCTCGTATTCTCAGCATCCAGCATAGGGTCCGGCCCAGAGCAGGGCCTCAGGTATGTCACTCATTCATTCATTCACGCACACACATCTGAGGGCTGAGTTTGTGCCAGCTTCTGTGCTAGGCACTGGTGATGCAGTGGTTTAGAAACACAGCCTTGGTCTTAACCTCAGGGAGCATCCAGGCTGGTGAGAAAGTGAGAACCCGATCAAGCCATTTAAGTGGAATGACTGCTGGGAGGAAGGCATACAGGGTGTTTGGGGAGAGCAAAATGAGGGATGACGGAGCCTGGGAGTCTGGGTTGGCTTCCCGGAGGAGGTGTGATTGGGCTGAGTTGCCAGGTGTCAAGTGACTGGCTGACCATGTTCAGCTGTGATGAGTAGGTGGGGTGGGGTGGGCGGAGTGCAGTATCATAAATCAGACAACACAGGACATGTAGCCACAAAAGAAGCCACCAAAGCCCGTAGCTGTGTTTACAGATGCACAGTGTGAAGGTGCAGAGGGGCAGCCACTGGTAAGGGAGGCCAATCTCCACTTCGACCAGGTTTGGCGCCTGTGGCAGGACTGAGATGAAGTGGCTCAGCCTTGAGCAGAGGGGTTCATGGGCAGAAAGCCAATAAGTTCTTTGTGGGAAGGCAGGTGGGTGGGAGGGAGCCTGAGGCTTGGAGAAGCAGGAGCAGGAGAGGGTGGAGGCCAGGAAGGAGGCTCTGGGGTGAGATGCCCACTCGGAGTCCTGGCTCCTTCACGTTGGGCAAGTGACTTAACCTCTTGTGCCTAAGTTTACCTGTCTGTCAAATAGGGATGTAAGGAGAATAGTAGCACCTACATCAAAGGACTGATGAGAGGGCTTCCCTGGTGGCGCAGTGGTTGAGAGTCCGCCTGCCGATGCAGGGGACACGGGTTCGTGCCCTGGTCCGGGAAGATCCCACATGCCGCGGAGCGGCTGGGCCCGTGAGCCATGGCCGTTGAGCCTGCGCGTCCGGAGCCTGTGTTCCGCAACGGGAGAGGCCACAGCAGTGAGAGGCCTGCGTACCGCAAAAAAAAAAAAAAAAAAAAAAGGATTGATGAGGAAATTGAGTTAAATCATTAAAGTACTTGGAACAATGCCTGGCACACAAAAGGAGTACAATCAATGTTGAATGAAGGAGTGTCAGTCATTGTTAACTTTATGAAAATATGATTTTGAACAAGGCTCTGAAGAGATAGCATGGGCTGGTTTGGGAGGTAGCACACGCTCTGTCACTGTAAGTGTGGGAACAGGGCCTGGACACCCACTGGCTTTTTGCAGCCTTGGCGCAGCTTGGTCTGAGAGCACCAGCTGGGGTGGGGCAGGCTGGGGGCTGCAGCAGTTCCAAAGAGAAGGACAGAGATGACAGCTGGGGGCCTGGGGAGGTTGAGGGATGCACACAAAGTCATACTAGGGGCTCTGGCCTGGGTCCCCATACGCTCCTTCCCTGGGCATCGGCTGGCGGCCGCACTGCTCAACAAGCCCGGGGATGGAGCCCCTAGCAGTGCTCAGCGACCAAGCTCCCCCTGTTATTTTCCTAGAAGCCAACCTGGCCGTGTTCTTCCCCAGCTAAAAACCCTCCTGGCTCCCGTCACTCCCTGTTACCAAAGGTCCTCCGGGCCCTTTCGCCCCTTCTCCCCCCAGGCGCCTAGGCCATCATAGGCTCCAGGTTCAAGGGACTCCTTTTTATCACCTAATGCACCTCATAACATGAGAGTTTATGGATACTTACCTGTGCCTTATACGCCTAATCATGCATTAACTCATTCACAACTCGCAGCAACCCAGTGACGCCTGGGTTGTTATTGTTATTTCCACTGGAACCTGGGCCCAGCAGAGAGGAAATCTGCAGGGAATGACCCATGAAGTTCCAGGGGAGGCTGATGGGATGCAAGGCTGGGGTGGCCATGGAAGAGCAGCAGGCCTGGGCCCGGGCCAGTGACAGAAGGGAAGCCCTAGGAGCAACAAATAGACCCCCCAAGAGCTGGGAGAATGATGACCCCCCACCCCTGGGAATGCTGGAACTGCAGGGAGTTGGTCAAACCGTGGCAAGAAGGGGGGTTAGCCGCAGTTATCATCTGTTGACAGAGAAGCTTCTGGAACCAGGAAAAGATGAGCCCTAGACAAATGGAAAGGGGACACCAGGAAGCTTTAGGAGAAAGGACCACCGGTTGAGGGGAAAGCTCCTGAATCAGCCAGTGCAGACAGGGGAGGGCTGGAGAAGCCTTCTGTCAAGGATTCGAAGGTCTGGAAAGACCTGGAGGTGGGCTCAGTCTAGACGTCAGCAGATTATGTTCAATGCGGGGGGGGAAAGAGTCCTGGACAGGAGGATCTAAAGACATGGGTTCTGGTCCTAGCTCTGCCACCAGCCTACTGGGGTGTTATGTAAGCCCCTTCCTCTCTTTGGGCCTCAGTTTCCCTATTTGCAAAATGGCAGGTGGGTGGGTTGGACCCCCCTTGGCTTGGAAGGGCCCTCCCATCTCCGGCACCCTGAGCATCTCTGGGCCCAGGTCTCCCCTGGCCAGTGCCTCTCAGGCTTTAGAAGTCAAACGCTGCTGCCCTGAGACCCACTTTCAGGTGGGGATGAGCCCATGTGACCAGTGCTAGGGTCTCAGTGGGCCTGAAGTCTCCCAGAGGACCAAGTCCTCAGCCCGTATTGGGCCCTGCAGACCTGGCCTTGAGGGCATGGGGGCACAGGGCTGGTATGGTTTTCCTTCTTCAAACCCAACCCATCAGGGGCCATTTTCACAGGTCTGTGCTAAGAGCTCCAGGGGACTCACCCCTGGGGGAATCTGATAGGTTCCAAGGTATATAAAACAGACCCCAGGTCATCCTCGGGTGGTCTGCACAGCCTGTGGTTGAAGCGACTATTACTTCCAGTATTGTTTAGCTTCGGTCTGGTGGGAGGAAGAAAACACCCCCAGAAGTGTCCCACAGACCACCACAGAGAGGGTCCACAGCCTGGCAAGACACCCCATTCAGAGAATCCCAGACTCACAGTTGAAGTGGGGGCCCCTCAGAGATCATCCACCTGGAGTGACTGAGGCCTCATGCAGAGAATGGAGTGGCCCAAGTGACACAGCCAACACTTAGTAGAGGGGGACCCTGAACCAAGGACCTGGCTCACAGCACAATGACCTTTTGAGCACCTCTCAAAGGCTGGTCTCTGAGATCAAGGTGTAGAGAGAGAGAGCCTGGGCCAGGAGGCAGGGTTCTAGGGTCTTAGTCTCAACACTGCACTGACTTGTTATGTGACCCTGGCAAATAACGTCTCTTGGAGGGTTGCCTCAGTTTCCCCTTCTGTGCATTGAAGGCTTGGCCCTAACAATGGATGCCCCTGGGAAGAGCCATTCAAGTCCAGGGCTAACTTCTCCAGAACATGAACCTCTCTCCTTTGCCAGACTTGGTGCCCACAGTTGGGCTGGATCATATCCACCTTTGGGGCCCCAGCCCTGGTCCAGAGTAGGGGCCCAGAGATGTCTGGAAACCTATGTATCGATAGCTCCTCGGGCATGGTCAAGTACTTCACAGCTGTCTTCAGTGAGTCCTGGTCAAACACCCCTGCAGGTGCTGCGGAGAGAGTACAGGCATCATCAGGATTGTGTGTGGGGGGGGGGCGGAGTCCAAAGAGCTGGGTCCACAGGGCCCTGGCGAGCCCCGCCAGAGCCTGAAGGCCACATCTCCAACCAGAAGCCAACTGGCATCTGCAAGCAGTATGGAGAAGGTTTGGCTCCAGAAAGTTCCAGAGAGCTGGTGGGCTGCCATAAGCTTTTGACGGAAGCAGATGTTTGTAAGCAGCAATCTGGTTTGTTGGTCATGGAGTCCATGGGATCCAGAAGCTTGCCCAAAGTGATCATCGATCCAGAAAGCCTACCTAGGTCTGGACTCTGCTGGGGAAAAAGAAGCAGCTGGTGCCACTGCTGCAAAAGTTATCCAGCTCCTCTACTGGGTACAAGGCAGGAGCCGGAGACTGGCACACTGTGCCAGCTATTCTCAATGTTAAGCACCGGGGGAATGATCTTTGGCTAGGAAGTCAGCATCCCTGAGCTCTGGCCCATGTTGTCCAGGAACGTGCCATGTGACCTTGGTCAAGTCACTACTCTTCTCTGGGCCTCAGTTGCTCTTTCAGTTTAATGAGAGGGTTGGAGAAACTGGTGAGGGTCCTTCCAGCTAAGATCCTAACCTGACCTCAGGCTGTGCCCAAGGAGAAAAAGGCTAAGGCAGGAGGCTGGAGGGGCATGGGTCACCAGAGACCCAGGGTAGCCCAGCCAGCAGAGAAGTCCTCACCTGGTGTTTTCACTCTGTGGCCTTGTCCAGAGAGGATCCCCAAACGCGCTAGGCCTGGCATCTTGTTTCCTTCCAAGGCTTCTATGGAAGAAGAGTCTCCCGGTTGGAGAGAGATGGGGGAATGTGGTGGGGAGGGGGCAAGGGCAGGACCTCCTTTCTCCGAGGTTGAAATTTCCCCAAAGTGGGTGGAGGACGCTAAGATTGGGGGGCGGGGGCATGGCACCGGAGTCTTCCCGGGCCCAGGCCCCGCGCGGGGCTCGCCGCTCGGGGGCGGGGGCAGCTCTCGGGCTCTGGCTGAGCCGCCACTCCGCCGGTTGCCTTTAAAAGGCGCCAGCGCGCGCGCATCAGCAGAAGGGCTGCGGCTCTCTTCCAAAATAGGCAAGAACTGGGAGGCCGCGAGAGACCAGCTGCTAGCAGCGCAGACGTCACCCGGGGCCTCCCTCCCCATAGCCTGCATCAGGTCTCCATGGCAACGGCGTGCCGCGGCCGCAGATGAATGAGCTACCGCGAAGAAAGGAGGAGCGCGCTCCCTCTTTCAGGCGTCCAGGCTTAGAGGCTGCCCCAGGAAAGGGGATGCAGACCCGGCACTGGGAAGGAGGGGGTGCCCTCGTATTCAAAAGGGCTCCAAGACCCATTCATCTCTACTGACTCTATTATGTCCTGGGAACTCGGGAGCTACTCAATTCCGGCAGGGATCCCTGATCTTTTGGTTCAAGCATCCTCAGTTCCCAGGGTTCCCCTTTACCTTCATCTACCCTCCCACTCCGTCACCTCTCTCTGCTCCCCAAACTCTGCGGAAAATGACATAATGTGGCTTAGCGCCACCGCGTGGCGGGTAATGTCGCTGCGTCTGGCTTGCTGTGGCTGGGGTCTCGCCGTCTATGTCGTCCTCTAGCGTTTGTGAGAGGGAAGAGCATAAAGGATCTCGACGGTCCTCACATTAAGACCCTAATGAAAAAAGACATCATTATAACATCAGTAGTTAACGTTTAATGACTGCTCCCGATGTGTCGATCGCTGCTAAGGGCTTCCCCCATATCATTGCATTCTCACAGCAACCTTGCAATGCAGATGGTGATGAAGATGATGACGATGACCACAGCTACTACCATTTTACAGGTGAGAAAAACAGGCTTAGAGAAGTTGGGCTTGCCTAAGATCCTACGGCTGTACCGGGCAGAACCACCACCTGAACTCATGACTGTGCGAAAGGCGTTTGTGACCCCTTCACTTCCAAACCCATGGTCTCTTTTGATCCAGCTCATAGCCTCTTGAGATAAGCAGGACAGCACTCATTAAAATTATTCCCATTTTACCAATAACGAGACTGAGACCCAGAGAAGTGAAATGTTTTGCCCAAAGTTTGAGCAGCCATGGATGGAGCCCAGGCCTCTAGGTCCCTGATCTAGGCATTTTAGGATGAGGTGGCTGGACAACAGGGAGTCCAGCACATTCCTCTGAGACTCTACCTCTTTGACAAGAGAGACTGAGGGACTAGCTCATCCCGGGCTATTCCTCCGTGGACAATGGAGCAAATGGAGTAGCCCAAGGTCAGGAGAGGGGCAGGGACTCTCCCTCACCTCCCGAGGTTTTGAGAGTTCGTAGGTCCTAGATGTTCCAGTTTGTCTTATATATATATAATATAGTATAAAAATATATTATATATAATATAATATACATATTATATATATAATATATTATATATATATATTTTCAAATTGTATTGGTATCTTCTAATGCAGTCTTCCTGCTTATGCTGGGTCCCTTGCTATTGTCTACTATTGGGGTGAAATTAATGCCTCCTGGTTTCAGCTTGCTGCTTTAAAACTGACCTGTGAATTTTCCAGAGAGTAACGGTTCTCAGGTCTATGGTTTTCTTGTTTTCCTGCAGAGGTGCTGACTCCATGAAGGTCTCTGGGGGCTGTTGATGGTTTGTTCTTACCAACTTGTATTTTGGGTTGAAGGACACACTTTATCACCTAGTTTTGGTGTAAAAATCCCCCACAGGATTTGCTTATATTATCTAGTTGCTCTGTTTTCAACTGGGAATTCGTGGAGATTCAAACCCTGTACCTCAGCTGCAGCTCCTGTCTTACCCATTATTCTTTGCTAAGCCACTTGAGGATACCAAAGGATTGAGTGTTAACCATTAAAGGGAATCCAAGGGGCTGCTGGTCACAATTTCTAAAGCTAAAGGCACTGCAACCAGCATGGTTTAGGTTTTTCAGGAATTTACAGTAAACCATCAATTACAAGGCTTGTTGTCCCCACGTGGGTGACAATAACTCCACTTACCAGATCGTGGACTTCCAAGGCCTGTCAATGGCCATCTTGTCCCATTCAAGGGACGCCAACTAAGTCAACCCCTTTCCTTCATCCTGGATGGCTCTGCTGTTTTCCCGTGAGCTTGTAAACAGGATTTGCTGCCAATATGGCAATTCTGAAAGGGCTGGAGAAATCCATCCAGAAGTGACCTTTATCTAGACTTTCCCAGATGTGTCCCCAAGTAGCTTCTCCTAAATGTTTTCCTACTGTTTCCTCCAGCTGCTGACTGATACTAGGGTGTCCCCTCTTTCTGACCCCAAAGTTTCTCTTACAAGGTGTGCTTACAGTTGCCCATATAGACCCTTTCTGCCTCCTGACATCAATGGTCTCTGGAACAGTTAGTAGCTCCAGAAAGTCTCTAGGGGTAGGACAGTTTGAGACCAGTTGGTAAATTCCTTATCCATTCACTATTCCACCATTAGGTTATGATCATACGTGTGTAATTTCCCACCAATTCCATATCTGTCCCTGAGTGGCTCCCAGGGATGGCCACAAGGATGTGCCTCTCAGCTGTGGTTTCCCATAGCGGTTCAGTTCTAATTTCCACCAGGCAGAGCTGTGAACTGTCTCATGGGCATTTTCAATTGGAGCCATATCTAGTAAATTCTTATAAGCCAACCATAATCCACGTGTTGCAGGTAGGCCACTGGTTGAAGATAAAAATTTCCGGGACTTCCCTGGTGATCCAGTGGTTAAGACTCTGTGATCCCAATACAGGGGGCCCGGGTTCGATCCCTGGTCAAGGAACTAGATCCCTCCTGCATGCCACAACGAAGATCCCGAGTGCCTCAACTAAGACCTGGTGCAGCCAAATAAGTAAATAAATAAATAATTTTTTTAAAAAAAGATTAAAAATTCCACATTATTCCTACACTCAGTGGGGTCAACCTTTGTGCACTTTATGTGAATCTTTGTGCATCATATCTGTTCAGATTTGTTAATCCTTGAAATTCTGTATCAGTTAGTTATCGCTTTGTAACAAACAACCCCAAAGTGTGGTAGCTTAAAACATTACACATTTATTATTGCACACAAGTCTATGGATTATCTGGGCAGTTTTTCTGGTTTTGGATGTGTTCAGTTAATGCTTTGTGGTCAGCTGTGAGTTGGGTAGGCGATTCTGCTGATGTTGGTTGGGATCTCCCACACGTTTGGGGATCAGCTGAATGTAGGCTGGTCCAGTATAGTCTTGAAAGGGACAGTTGGGCTCTCTTCCATGTGGTCTCTCATCCTCTGGCACCCAAGCCTGTGCTTGTCCACACGGAGGTGACAGGGTTCCTAGAGAGAAGTGGCATACAAAGCCTTCTGAGGCCAAGGCATGACATTGTGTTACTTTCTCCACATTCTATATGGCCAAATCAGTCACAAATTCAACCCTGCATCAGAGTGTGAGGAGACCACAGAGTTCCAGGGCAAATGGTGTGGATGCAGAGAGGCCAGAAACTGGGGCCACGAATGCAGTTAACTTACCACAGCCTCCATGAGTTTCCCTACGACAGCCAGTTATGGTGACAGTGAATTATGCCTGCTCACACCTTGATTTCTAAGAGGTTCATTATTCTATATTGCATTCCTAGAATTGATGTTTACCTGGTTCTGAATTTGTATTATTAAGCGGTCCAGTGGTTAGGACTTGGCACTTTCACTGCCCTGGCCCAGGTTCAATCCCTGGTCAGGGAACTAAGATCCTGCAAGCTGCACAGCACAGCCAAAAAAAAAGATTGTGTTATTAGGTTTCACAAGCACCACCCATAAATAGAAAATCTGAATCCATAGAACTTTATTTATTAGTAGCTAGAAGCCACTCAAGGCAGCTCACTATCATCCATGTATCAAGCGTTCAGCTGCAAGTAAAAGAAAATCAACTCAAAGTGGTTTAAAAATAATTAAATGTAATATCTCACAGATGGGGAAATCCAGAGGAAGGGTGGTTGATTTAAACTTCTGAGAATATCGTCAAGGACTCAGGATCATCCCATGTCTCTGTTCTGCCAGGCTCAGCATGAGGTTCATCGTTTGAATGGGAGAAGCTGACGTCAGTGGTTAATATCCAGAGGAGAAAGAGAGCGGGTCTTTCTATTCCTGGATCTCTTTCTCAGAAGAGAGGAAGCTTCCTCCCCACCAAATCTCTGGTACTGGTTATTTTCCATTTGCACCTCCAGACCCACTTGCCACCTTCTCTAGCTTGCTCCAAGCCCTGGGAGGGCGACCTCTGCAATAGCATCAGTGGGCTCCTTTGCCCATTTGTTGCCAGGCAATGTGGCCAACAGGAGTCCTTGGCAAGAGAATAGAAGGCAGGAGGAGAGTGAGTTCGAGGTATTCAAACCTCCCAGCTCCATTTCTGCTGGGCCACCATGGACTGGTGGCAGTTTCTGTATCAAAGACTGGAGCCCTCTCTCCATACAGCTCCCACTTTCTAAATTCAGGCTGAGGTGTGGTGATGGCCCTCTGCTCTTGCTCTCCGACGCTTGTTTGTCTAAACCATAGCTTTGTAGATAATACTGTTGTCCCAGTTTGTGCTATCTGCTTCGGTCCCAGGATTCTGACAGACACCCTCCCCTACAGGTCTATCCCACTTGTTTCATTGGCGGGAATTGAGTAAGATTCCTATATCTGAACCAGAACATAGTGGGAGGGAGCAACAATGTAAAATGATTATAAAGAAGATGATAGAGATGGAAGATTCATAAGTGAAGTCAAACATAGGATAACTGGCATTCCCAGTGAAGAGATCAGAAAACAATGCACAGTAAAATTATTAAAAGATATAGTATCACACTTTTCCAAAACAAGGGATGGCCTTTATATATAAAGAGCTCATAGATGGAAAAAGCACACATGTCCTAGGGGAGAGGAGGAATCACATGAAAGGATAGAACAAAGCTGTATCCTGAAGGTACTAGATTCCACAGATACAGAAAGATTCCCATTAACATTCATGGGGGAAAAAAACTTGTTATATACAAGTAGGAAAGCATTATTCATTCATTCAACAAATATTCATGCTAGATCCTGCTCAAGACACTTGGGATACATCAGTGTACGAACCAGATGAATGTTTCTCCCCCTGTGAAGCTTACAGTCTAGTGAGGACAGACCAAACAATGGACATTCTGTCTAAGAAAATTAGGAGAGGGAGTTCCCTGGTGGCCTAGTGGTTAGTATCCTGAGCTTTCACTGCTATGGCCGGGGTTCAATCCCTGGTGGGAGAACTGAGGCCCTGCAAGCCATGTGGCGTGGCCAAAAAAGAAAAAAAAAATTAGGAGGTGTTAAGTTTATGGAAAAAGAAAATGTAGAGCAGGGTTGTGGGATGGGGAAATTGGTTTGGAATTTTAAATAGAGTAACAGGAAGAACTTCTTGACAAGTTAGAGCTGTAATGGTAGGCCATGTTATACTGTGGCAACAATAATCCCCAATTCTTCGTGGCCCGTATCAGCAAAGAGATGTCAAGGAGGAAGATAGAAACGAGTGTGGGGACTTCCCTGGTGGCGCAGTGGTTAAGAATGTAGGGGACACGGGTTTGATCCCTGGTCCGGGAAGATCCCACATGCCGCAGAGCAACAAGCCCATGCGCCACAACTACGGAACCTATGCTCTAGAGCCCGCGAGCCACAACTACTGAAGCCCGCGTGCCTCGAGCCCATGCTCCGCAACAAGAGAAGCCCCCGCAATGAAAAGCACAAGCTCCGCAATGAAGAGTAGCCGCCGCTCACGGCAACTAGGGAAAGCGCGTGCACATCAACAAAGACCCAACGCAGCCAAAAATAAATAAATAAATAAATTTTTAAAAAATAAAAATACGATACAAATGAACTTATTTACAAAACAGAAATAGAATGTTTGTAAATAGAAAACACACTTATGTTTAACTAAGGGGAAAGCGGGGGAGGGATAAATTAGGAGTTTGGGATTAACAGATATACACTACTACATATAAAAAAGATAAACAACAAGGACCTACTGTATAGCACAGGGAACTATATTCAATATTTTTTGATAACCTATAATGGAAAATATTTTGAAATGGAAATATTTGAAAATATTTTGAATATATATATATTGCTGTACACCTGAAACTAACACAACATTGTAAATCAACTATACTTCAATTAAAAAAATAAAGAGGGTGTTGGGTCTGACAGAGCTGAGAACAAAGACTGCAGAACATCAGTTCTCAGCTAGGCGCAGTTTTGCCCCCAGGGCAAATTGGCAATGTGTGGAGACATTGATTATCACAACTGGGGGAAGGTGCTACTGGCATCTAGTGGGTGTGGTCTAGGACTCTGCTAAACATCCTCCAATGAACAGGACAGCTCCCACAACCAAGAATTATCCAGCCAAATGTCTGTAGTGCTGAGGTTGGGAAAAGACTATGTACTGTATGATTCTAACTATATGACATTTCAGAAAAGGCAAAACTATATTGACAGTAAAGAGATCAGTGGTTGCCAGGGGTTCAGGGGATGGAGGGAAGGTGTGAATAGGTAAAGCACAGGGGACTTTTAGGGCAGTGAAATTATTCTACATGAAACTGTAACAGTGGACACATGACATTATACATTTGTCAAAACCCATAGACTGTACAACACAAAGAGTGAATCTTAATGTAAACTACGGACTATAGTTAATAATAATATATTGGACTTCCCTGGTGGTGCAGTGGTTAAGAATCCGCCTGCCAATGCAGGGGACACGGGTTCAAGCCCTGGTCCGGGAAGATCCCACATGCAGCGGAGCAACTAAGCCCGTAAACCACAACTACTGAGCCTGCACTCTAGAGCCCGCGAGCCACAACTACTGAAGCCCGTGTGCCACAACTACTGAAGCCCGCGCACCTAGAGCCTGTGCTCTGCAACAAGAGAAGCCATCACAGTGAGAAGCCTGCGCCCCACAACAGAGTAGCCTCCACTCACTGCAACTAGAGAAAGCCCGTGTGCAGCAGCGAAGACCCAATGTAGCCAAAAATTAAATAAATGAATAAATAAATAAATTTATTTTTTAAAATAATAATAATATATTGATATTGGTTTAACAATTGTAACAAATGTACCACACTAACACAAGATGTTAGTAATAGGGGAAACTGGGCAATGGAGTGCAAGGGTGAGTATATGGATCTCTATGTATTATTTACTCAACTCTTCTGTAAATCTAAAACAGTACTAAAAATAAAATCTATTATTTATTTTTGAAAACCATGTTGATAATTTTCTCTTAGACTAATCACATTTCATGTATGGATAAAATGTATTATTTGTAAGGTTCGAGTATACACAGCATTTTTCAGTAACGCAGAGACTCTCTATGTAGAGGGACAGCTGCACTTTGTTTTGTTTGGAATTTTGCCAAGACTTGGTCACCCTTTCAGAAAATCACATCACCAATAGCAAACTAGTGGTCTTGGAGTGGCCGGTTCGCCTGTACTGTGTATGCATCCACAGCCATTGCATGAACAGTGGTTTTATAAAGAGGGGCCAGAATCAGACTGCTTCACTGTGCCTGAGCATTAACATATTCAAACACACATTATTTTACTAGATACTTCTCTCTAGCCTGGGTAGTACAATTAGGGTATTTTATTGACATTAACTTTTGCATATATAGATAGGTTTTATTACAGATGAATTTCACTGCAGGATAGTAACAAAATATTTTCTCTTAGAAGGATGACTGAGTCTGATTGAGTGGAGAACCCCTCCTTTAAAATGAAATCCACACTCCTTACTCAGCCCTCAGGCCGTTCATAACTAGACCGGCTGTCGCAGAAGCTCTGTCCCCTCCTCCTGCAGTGCCTGCCAAAGGGATCTATTTGTATGTCCCAGAATGTGTCGGCATTCTTATGTCCCTGACCGTGGTACGGGTTGTTCTCTCGGTGAAACGCCTTCATCGTCTTCGCTCACAGCCTCACAAATGCAATGTTCCTTAAACCTCAGTTCTTCATGTACTTCCATGGAAACTTGTGTCACAGCTGTGCCCCCCCATTAAGTGTATAAATGAATTCATTTTCAAGGAAAAGTATATCTTATAATAAATAGGAAACCAGTATCCCTAAAATAAGTGGCCCTAAAAATAAAGTAACTATAAAAATAGAATTAACATAAGTTATTAATCTCTATTTAGGTAAATTTGTCAGCAGAAGCCCTGAGGCCAGTTTGTGTGTGTGTGTGTGTGTGTGTGTGTGTGTGTGAGAGAGAGAGAGAGAGAGAGAGAGAGATTAATAGGTGTTAGAAACATGCTAGCACCGCAGTTGAGACTTTCCCCCTTGTTGTACTCTGAAAGCTTGAAAGCAAACTGAAGAGAGAATAACTTTCTCACTCACTGTAATTTAATGATGTCTCCGTTCTCCCTAAAATCATTTGTATATCACTGCAATCCATTTATTAACCAAACATTTATCAGGCACCTGCTATGTACCGGGCAGTGGCGCTAGATGTTTGCAATAAACAGTAAATCAGGTAAGTAGGGACTTTCCTGGTGGCACAGTGGTTAAGACTCCGCGCTCCCAATGCAGTGGGCCCGGGTTCAATTCCTGGTCAGGGAACTAGATCCCACATGCATGCCACAACTAAGAGTTCACATGCCACAACTAAGGAGCCGGCGAGCCACAACTAAGGAGCCCGCCTGTCACGACTAAGACCCAGTGCAACCAAATAAATAAATATTAAAAAAAAAAAGGTAAGTACAGTCTTTGCTTCACATACTCACAGTTGGCTAGAGAAAAACAAAACAAAACACAAGAACCTGGAAATAGCCAAAAAATGTCATTACTAATGAAAATAATTTGTGATTTAAAACCTCTTATTTCTCCAGCATCCCCAATACGCATGGCGATTGAAGAGAAGACAAACCCACTCGTAAATTATATGAGTTAGAGAGAATTAATTACAAAAGGGCAATGGTCTATCACCTTTCAAAGTTTTTAACGGAAAAAAGTGGGAAGTGGATGCATCTTAATGTTTGATAAGATGTGAGGTGGGACCGCTGAAAGTTTTTTTTTGTTTTTTTGTTTTTTTTTAAGCGGCGGTGGTAGGAGGGCACCAGGCGAGGCTAGGGAGCGGGTCTGGGCTCACCGCCGGCTCACTCATTCCTCCGGACCCTTTGCTTAGCCCCTCACTGCTCCGGAGCTCAGCCACACCGCCACCGGGAAACCCGCCTGGAGGCCCCGGTGGGACTCGCCCCTCTGTTGTGCGCCCCAAAGTCCCGGCGCTTCCCCAGGCACCCACTGGAGAAGAAGGGTCCATCTGTTCGTCTGTCTTCCAGACCGGCACCTGCACTTGGCCCTCCCCTCTGCCTCCCGGGGAACCCATCTAGGCGCAGCCCGCCAGGACCGCTGGCGTCAGACGGTCTCTCTGGCTTCCCCCAGCACCGGCCGCTCTCGGATTACACCCTCGGCCGGGGCTTGGCGGGCGCGCGGCGACCCGGCCCCTCGGCGGTCTCCCAAGTTAGCCGGCGCTAGCAGCGCCACGGCACCACCTCCGACTTGGCGGAGCCGGGAGAACACTGAGCCAGGTCAGCTCCACAGCACTCCGCTGCGGGGGTGGGGGGGCACCTTCCCCACTACCTCCCCCCACCCCGCCCGCACTGGTCCGGGCCAGGCGCCCGCAGAGAGGGGAGGCGGCGGGGGAATCTTCCCGGGCCACCGCCTCTTGGGCGGCACGGGGTGCGTTGGGGTCCGGGGACGGCACGGTCGGGCCGGGGTCAGACGCGGGAGTCTGGAGTCCCCAGTCCTGAGGTCGGGAGGGGTGGTGCGACCCTCTGTCCCCGCCCCGGGGGCGGAGCCGAGGTCGGAGCCTGCGGAGCCTGAGACTAGGCGAAATCGGCCCGAGGCTCCCTGCCCGGCTCCAGCCTCCCCCTACCCCGCTCCAGACTCGGGGAGACCCGACCCCCCCTTCCCCTGTCCACCACCTGCAAGACCTAGCCTCCTGGGTCCCCGGCTCGGCCCACGGGCCCCGGAGCAGGTGCAGGTGCGGCTTCCCCATCTCTCTCCCACCCGGGCGCATCCCGCTGGGCGGCCATGGCGCGAGGAGACGCCCCGCAGGACAGGCGAGTTGGGGACCGGATGGGGTGCGTATGGGGATCCGGTGGCCGTGGGCAGCTCAGACCCGCTCCCTTCGGGCTCTCCAAAGCGCAAAGCAGACCAGCTGGAACTACAATTCCCGTCAGCCGCCTCCCTCGGGTGCCTGAGCCTGGGTGATGGGGGTTGTAGTCCGCTCTCTGGAGGAGCTGCCCTGGGAGGTGGGAGGGGCCGCCGAAGCGGGACGTCCTCCGGGTGACCTTCTCAATGATCCTCACAGCTACCACCTGGTCGGGATCAGCTTCTTCATCCTGGGGCTGGGCACCCTCCTTCCCTGGAACTTCTTCATCACAGCCATCCCGGTGAGACTCATGGCTGGAGTGACAGCCCCACGGTCACAACCACCGTCCGTCCCTCCAGCTGCCTTTCCCCACCACGCCGCCTTTGATTCCACATTACGTCCGTTTGTCGGCTGAGGCAGGATCCTCAGAGAGGGGAGGTGCCTCTCTCATGGCTAGGACGAACAAGCTTTGAGGGATGCCCAGATCCTAGAGGGGCAAGGCCACCAGGTCAGGGGATCCTGTGGAACCAGCAAGGAGCTACCCACCTACTTCGCCTGTTTGTCATTATTCCTTGCTAGTCACTCAAAAATTGGGTTATCCAAGCCTTTGGTTTTCTTTGAAATAGCATGAATTACATTCATTCATCCAACAAATAGTTAATGTACACCTAGAATTCCTGGCACTGGGGGTACAGAAGGAAACATAGCAGAGGAAGGTTTCATCCTCACGGAGCTTACATTCTTTCAAGGGAAGGCAGGAATGTGGGGCTGGTGTTCTCCTTGGGACTGGGTTATTCTTATATATTAAATGCAACAACTTTCCAGATGCCTCTTTAGTGCCTGGCTCTGTGCTGGGCCCTGGAGACCCAGAGATGAATCAGCCCATGGTCTTGAGAGCAAGATGGGTGCATAAGAAGTATAAATAATGTAACATGACACGTGCCATCCCAGGCTTGGAGCAGAGCCCTGTGGGTCCCCAGGGGAGGGAGCAATTCCTTCTGCTTAATGGAAGAGGTGATTTGTAACTTGGGTAAAGCATTTGTGTTGGGGGAGGGGAGTGATAGGAGGGGAGAGGGCACTCCAGGCAGAGACAGCAGCCTTGCAAAGACACCGAGAGGCAGGAGAGTACCAGCTTATTCAGAGAAAGGGCCAGAGCTTGGGGTGACTGGAGCTTAGCAGGACGGAACAGGAAATGGGGCCCAAAAGGGAGACCAGGGTCTGGTTCTGAAGGGGCCCAAATGCTGTTCCAAAACCTTGGGGCTTTGCCTTGCAGGCAACAGGGAGCCATGGACGGGGAGCGGGGGAGTTAAGCAGAGTCGTGGCAGGATGTGTGTTCCAGAGAGAAAGCAGTTGGTCAGCACCTGGGCCAGAGCCTGGCTTACAGTAGGAGTTCCATAAGTACTGGGGAACCTGGAAGCTGCTGCAGGAGTGGGGGTGGGGGCTGGAGCCAGGGCACAGGACAGGAGGGGTGATCTAGAGATGGAGCAAAGCCCAAGTTGGGGGTTCTTAGTGCTTGGGCTCGGTCCCAGACTTCAGCCGTTCAATTCAATGCACGTTCATCGAGCTCCAACTGTGTGCCAGGTGCTGGGGACGGTGCAAAGACAGAGAGTCAGTCCCGCAGAAGTTAACGGAGCAATCCCAAGCATGGGAGGAGGCAGAGGGAGAAGGCTGGGGGGTTCCTGAGGGTAGGTTGTAGGGTGACTCTGTACCCCACTCCCCTGGCATCCTGGCAGTACTTCCAGGGGCGTCTGGCAGGGGCCAACGGCACCACTGAGACCCTGGGCACCAACCACACGAGCCCTGCAGATACCTTCAACTTCAACAACTGGGTGACACTGCTGTCCCAGCTGCCTCTGCTGCTCTTCACACTCCTCAACTCCTTCCTGTACCAGTGGTGAGAAGCCCTGCCCCTTGGGCTCAATGCCAGGCCATCCCTCTGTTGTCCCTTCCCTGCCTTTGCTGAGGCAGCTCCATCTGGGCCCAGGGAAGACCTTCCATGCTTCCTCCCCTCCCCCCTGCATCTCTCCCCAGCCCCCACTGTCCAGCCCTGGGATGAGACTCTTGCCCCCTCCCCTCACCTGGCCTGGGCCCAGCGATGCCCACGCTGCCCTCCTCCGTTCTGAGCAGCATCTCTGAGACTGTGCGGATTCTGGGCAGCCTGCTGGTCATCCTGCTGCTCTTTACCCTGACGGCGGTGTTGGTCAAGGTGGACATGAGCCCCGAGCCCTTCTTCTCCATCACCATGGCCTCTGTCTGGTTCATCAACTGTGAGCACCGCTGCCCTTCCCCATCTCCCCACCCAGCCCCCCAGGGCTTCAGCCCAGCCTCTTCTTTTTACTGAAAGGGCCCAAGGTATCCAAGAAGGGAAGACAGCAGTAGCATCACCCATATCCCTGATGAGAAACTGAGGCCCAGTGGGGAAGAAAAGTCACTCATCCAAGGCCCCACAGTGACCTAAGAGCAGGTCTCCTGGCCCCTAGCCCCTCACACCTAGGGCTGCACCTCGGAGGAGGGATGAATGTGGGGTGTTACATCGGAACATGCCTACCCAACCTAGTCCGGAGTCCCCTAGGCACCCTGCCAACACCTCCTCCAGGGAGTCCCCAAGGCCTGCCTAGTTGAGCAGCGGCCCCCAATCCTGTCCCTCCACAGCCTTCTGTGCGGTTCTGCAGGGCAGCCTCTTCGGGCAACTGGGCACCATGCCTTCCACGTACAGCACCCTCTTCCTCAGCGGGCAGGGCCTGGCTGGGATCTTCGCTGCTCTTGCCATGCTCATGTCCATGGCCAGTGAGTAGACTTGGGTGGCTGGAGGGCAGGGGTGGCCTCTGGGAATCTGGGGAGCAGAGAGAATGTGCCAAGAGCAGGATGCCTTGGGCTTTGGTGGAGATGGAGGTGATGGGGTGATGGGGGAGCTGGGGATTGGGTTTGGGGCTCTTGAGTTATACAATGAGAGAATGACTAGGTGAGGATTGGGTTAACTTGGGGCCAGGGGCAGGATCCCTGAGGCCAGCACTGGCATGTGGCAGTAGGCTGAGGTTGAGGGAAGGGGGCACAGGTTTGGGATTCAGATAGACTTGGGTTTGAATTCCGGTTCCACTGCTCCCTAGCTGGGGGCATTGGCTGGCCCTTACCTGTGTCAGGTTCCCCACCTGAATGATTATTATAGTTCCATCCTCAGATTGTAAGGAGCATGCAGTACTAATGAGCACATAGTAGGTGCTCAACAAAAATGACACATGGGGAAGAGTGAGAGGAGTGAAGGGCTGGGCTGGGGCCCCCGGCAGAAGGGTCCTGAGTCTGTTAGTGGGAGGAGTGGAAGATGCCGGGAGGTGAATCTGAGACATGCATAATGCGAAGCAGGAAAAGAGTTGCTAGCCCTGCGGGAGCTGGTGGACCAGCCACCTCCCTTCTGCAGCTGAAGTTTCTGCACAGGTGGCGTGGATGCCCAGACCTCCGCCCTGGGGTACTTCATCACGCCCTGCGTGGGCATCCTCATGTCCATCGTGTGTTACCTGAGCCTGCCCCACCTGGTGAGCCTGGTATTGGGCTCAAGGCCCACTTCAGAGCATCACAGATACAGCCCTGAGTCTGAGGCCCTGAGAGAGGCCAAAGGAGGCAGAGGGGACCTGGGCCCAGCCCTGATCCCCAAAGGAGTCAGCCACTGGGGGACCCCAGCCTTTAAGTCAACAGGGTGGGGAGGGATCCAGGCACTTCAGCCAAGCCAGGCAGGGACAACGCTTTCCTTCTGCAGAAGTTTGCCCGCTACTACCTGGCCAAGAAACCATCAAAGGCGCAAGGTCAAGAGCTGGAGACCAAAGCTGAGCTCCTCAAGCCTGGTGAGCCCGGGACCCTGCCAGGGAGGTGGAGGTCCCAGCAGAGGCTAGAGCCACCACCACAGGGAAGCATTTCCCCTCCGTCCCCAACTAGAACCCTCATCCCTAGTAGCCTCGTGTAATCAGAGGCAGAAGATCTTGAAGGGAAGTCAATGGGCTTAAAGTCATCCCTTTGCCCTCTGGGCCTCAGTTTCCTCCTCTATAAAATGGGGAGGCAGTAGAGCTTCAGGCACACAAGTTCTAGATCCTAGCGTGTCTGAGTTTGAATTCTAGCTTCATAACACCCAAGCTGTGTGACCTTAGTCAAGTCATGTAACCCCTCTGAGCCTCAGTTTCTTTATTTGTAAAGCAATGGCAGTGAAATAATCCATGTAAGGTGCTTAACTCTGCCAGGCACAAGTGTGGGCTTAATAAATAGTAGCTCGGCATCTTTCCATTGTTAATTCTTTGCCTGCACCCTGGGCTGGTGGCGGGTCACTTGTTTTAATTGCTTGGAATCTCCTTCCCTCGGGCCTGGTTGTCACAAGCGTGGGTCACAGGCATGACCCTGCCCTCCCCTCTTGCCCCAGATGAGAAGAACGGGATTCCCAACAGCCCCCAAAGGGCAGTGCTGACTCTGGATCTTGACCCTGAGAAGGAGACAGAGATGGAGCCAGAGGAACCCCAGAAGCCAGGGAAACCTTCAGTTTTCATTGTCTTCCAGAAGGTTTGGCTTGGATATAGCCCCCAACCACCACCCCTGGGGAAGAGAGGGCTGCTCTCTCCAGCCTGCCCCAGAGACTCTTAGAATGCGCTGAGGCCTGTACTCACCTGGTCCACCCAAGGTGACAGGGTCATGGTGGGTCAGAGACAGGCTGGGCCAGGCCCCAGTGCCCTGTTCCTGGGCCAGGGCTTGAGCAGGAGGGTTTGGCTGCGTGTTGGGCTCTGGGTCTGCCTGCCTGCTCACACCCTGCCTCCGACCCCCAGATCTGGCTGACGGCGCTGTGCCTCGTGTTGGTCTTCACAGTCACCCTGTCCGTCTTCCCAGCCATCACAGCCATGGTGACCAGCTCCACCAGCCCTGGGAAGTGGAGTGAGTGCTGGGAAGCGGAAGAGGACAGGGCAGTGGGAATGAAGGGCAGAGAGGGAAGAGGGCAGCCAGGACCAGGATAAGCCCTCTCTCCCTCCCAGGTCAGTTCTTCAACCCCATCTGCTGCTTCCTTCTCTTCAACGTCATGGACTGTCTGGGACGGAGCCTGACCTCTTACTTCCTGTGGGTGAGCACACCTAGGCTGGGGTGATCTGACGGTTTGGGGAAGCAGTCGGGGATCAGAGGGTGTGAAAGAGCATAGAAAGGTGATGTCCCAACAGTCCCACTGGTCTGGGTCTGGTAATGGAACAGCTGGCTGGTTTAGCAGTGAGCACCTGGCCCCTGGAGATATGCAAGCCAGGGCTTAGACTGTGAACTCTTTGAAAGCAGAAGCCTTGTCCACTTGACCTGTGTCTCCAGCATCCAGCCTAGGGCCCAGGCCCTGGTGCTTAGAGACTGTTATGTGGAGCTTCCTGCACCACGTGGGAGGTCAGACAAGATTCCTAGTATTTAGATTGCTTTTAGCCAAGATGCTGCTTCTTTACATGAAAACTTCCAAGGACACACAACAAACAAAGTAGATCAAAGAGTAGCTGCTCTGGGAATTCCCCAGCGGTCCAGTGGTTAGGACCCCGAGCTCTCACTGCCAAGGGCCCATGTTCAGTCCCTGGTCGGGGAACTAAGATCCCACAAGCTGCACATCCAAGCCAGGACAGGGCCTGGATCCCCAGCTCCCAAACCCACCTTCCCCAGAGGGGTCCTCGGAACCCAGGGGTGCTCAGAGCCACCGACGTTGAAAACCGAAGATGCTTGTCTAGTTCCACGGAGAGAGCACGAACTGGAGCTCAGGAGAGGCAAAGTCTAGCCCCAGGCTGGTCCTTGATTGCTGGGTGGCCTTGGCCCAGCTGCTCGCTCTCCAGAGGCCCAAGTGCTGGGTCCTCACCGGCACACATGGAGTAGGTCAGGGGAAGTGATAGTTGAGTCTATCTGGGGTGTCCCTGGAGCAGAGACCCTGCTCCCAGGGACCACCCTCACCCCAACCTTCTGCCGCAGCCAGACAAAGACAGCCGGCTGCTGCCCCTGCTGGTCTGCCTGCGCGTCCTCTTTGTGCCACTCTTCATGCTGTGCCACGTGCCCAAGAGGTCCCGGCTGCCCATCCTCTTCCCACAGGACGCCTACTTCATCACTTTCATGCTGCTTTTTGCTGTTTCAAATGGTTACCTGGTGTCCCTCACCATGTGCCTGGCGCCCAGGTCTGGGGGATGGGAAGGTGGGGGGGAGGGCCTGGGAGCAGGGAGGTGGGCTAGCTCTTTGAGGGGCCTCACTGGTGCCACCTGTCAGGTCAGGCTTTAACTGCTGAGCCGGTCCCAGGCCAGGAGCTGGGGAGAGGAGGACTTGGCTTGGGAGGTTCCTGCGCAGTAAAGTAGCCCAGGCACTGATTTGGGGGCCTCCTCTCTGGTCCTCAGCTTCGCCATCTGTGAAATAAATGGGTTGGACTGTCATTCCTTAGGGCCCAGCTACTCCCCCAAATTCTCAGTTGCAAGGGAGCTAAGGTTTTGATCACAAGCAGAGTTCCTGGGCTATTTACTCTAGGGAAAATGGAGTTGAGAATCCAGGGAGAGCAGAGGTGACCGGGAGGACCAGGTAGGGGACATTTTGCCAGGAAGGAAGGCAGTTGCATCTAGGCCCCAGGGGCGTGAGAGATGTCTATGTCCAGTGGCCCCATTTTACAGATCAGGAAACTGGAGTCCAGAGAGAAGGGCCTAATTATAGCGACCAGAGGTTGGGTCAGCCCAGACTAGAACTCAGGCGTCCTGTTGTTAGGAGGGCGGAGGGCACAGGGCTGGGTCCAGGTTGGGCCTGACATTTTCTAAGAGCTCCTACTCCTGTGTGTTCTAGGCAGGTGCTGCCACATGAGAGGGAGGTGGCCGGCACCCTCATGACCTTCTTCCTGGCTCTGGGGCTCTCCTGTGGAGCCTCGCTCTCCTTCCTCCTCAAGGCGCTGCTCTGAAGTGCTCCGTCCAGGTCTCTCCCAGCATCTTCTCTTCGGAGCTGAGACCCAGCACAGGGGGAATGGTGGGCCAGGCTCAAGCCTCTGCTGGGCTGGGGCCCCGCGGTCCAAGGGTCCCAGGAAGAGGCGGGTGCTGCTCTCTTTCCTGGGCTGGTGGCCACCTCGGGTGCTGCAAGGAAGAATTCACCACCTGCCATTCTAACCCTCCCCAGGAGTGGAGTTGACGCAGAGACAGACTATCTAGATGCACACAGACCTCACTGAAAGGATGATGATCAGGAAAAAGAGGGCCGAGGACAATGGCCCTTCCTCACCACCAGGAGTGCATTTGTTAATCGTGAGAAACTCACTGGCCAAGTGCTGGGGCTCAGAGGCCACAGGTGGGAACTTGCCAACTGTGTGGCTCGTGTGGCCACAGCTTCAGATTCAGAGTGGGAGTGGGGGCCAGCCCTGGACAGGAGCTCCTCTTCTCTCCAGGCCTCAGTGACACCATGGTCAAGTCTCCTGGACTCCAGAACAGAGGATTCCAGGGAAGTTGAGGGGACAGGGAGAAGGAGTTCAGGATCTGAGGGTGCTCGAAGGACCCTCTGGGCCTCAAACAGGGTTTTCGTCGCCAGCATTTACTGTGTCCACTCCCCAGAGCCCAACTGGGCCTGGGTCGCAGAACTGCAGTTAGCCTGCATGTGTGCGCCGCACTTTACAGTTTGCAAAGCTCTTCTGCACCCGCTGTCTCACTGAAGCCACACTGAGGCCCTTGGAGGGAGGCCAGCAGGGATTGTGCTCCCCTCTGTACAGGTGAGGAAACCGAGTTCCAGGGGGAAGTGACCAGTTCTTGGCAGAGCCAGGACCCAGCCCCCACCTCCCTGTAGGTGCTGTTCTTCCTGCCCACGGCCTGCTTCCCTTTTCCTTGAGGGGCTCAAGGCGAGAGCCCTAAGCACTTACTCCACCTTTTTGCTTGTTTTTTCTCTCTGACCCTGCTCCTGGGTCTAATAATAACCTTCTCCATTTGTACAATGAATTCACTTTCCAAAGTGCTTTCAGCTCTATTGGCTTTGATGAGCTGGGTGGGGTGGGGATGATTGTACCCACTTGACAGATGGGATGACCAAGGCCCTGAGAGTGGCAGGGATTTGTGGGCATCCCTGCGCTGGGCCCTCTTGACCACATCATGGCCCAGGGGTACTGGCCTGCAAGGAGCCCTGTGCTCCCGGGCAGAGTGCCTGGCCGCATGGATGACTATCGCTCTCTCCCCCACCGGTGTCCTCTGCTTCCCCACAGCGAAGGAGTTGTGACCCTCCTCCCAAGGCCATGGGAAATAGAATGTAACTTGTGATGGGGCTTGTGAGGACACTGCAGAATGTGTAATATGAAACTCTTAGAAGAGGGGGCCAGTGATCTCAACTGGGAAGTTGGGGCAAGCATCCCTGAGGAGGTGTCCCCTGAGCTGGGCCTTGAGGGATGAATATGAGCTTGCTGGGCTGAGGTAGGGGAGGGGCATCCCAGGAGAGGTACCAGAAAATGTGGAAGGCATGGACACGGAATATTCAGGGAACAGTGGGGACTTCTGGCGACAGGTCACGGGGGAGCGGAAACTCCTAGGGTGTGAGGAAAGGGACGGGAGAGGATGAGGCTGGGGCAGTGGGCTGGGGACAAACGCTGAAGGGCCTTAGGCCTGAGGCCTAACCAGGGGATTAGAGAGAGGAGAAGGCACACAGAAGAGAAGGCTGCTGCCTCTACAGAGGCCGTTTAACTTGGTGGTTAAGTGCATGTGCCCTGACCCACAGTCCTGGGTTCGAAGCCAGGCCCTTTCCCAGCAGTGGGAACTGGGATTCCTGGAGACTGCAGTCCTGGAGAAAGCACTGGAGTACAGACTGACATTTACTAAATGGTAGTTGTAGTTCTGGGATTATTTTGTGCAGACCACTAGACCTAGCTGTACCCTTTGGCTGGGACTGGTGGGAGCAGGACCCCAGTACTTCCTAGGTCCCCTTCTCCTTCTCTACCTTCAGAGACTGTTGTCTGTTGTACCCAAAAGCTCCCTAGACCTGCCAGACCCAGCCACCCCGGGGAACCCAGTGGTACTGGTCCGCGTTCAGCCGGGTTGGGCTGAGCAGTGGACGATGGGCCCAGAAAGATATCCTTATGATGTCACAACATGGAATTCCTTCTTCCTGTCCTCCTTCCCCGTGTACCTAGCCCAACTTTCCCATCAGATCAGGATGCAGCTGGTTTTGATGTTAGAAAAATTCTTGGGCTGATGGGCTACACTTGGCTCATCCCTCTCCTGATGCCCAGCCCCCCTGGCCACCGCCACATCCCCAGCCTGACACAGCTCTGCCAACAGGCCCAGGTTCCCTCAGAAGCAGCCAGTGTCCATGAGCAAACAGTTGGAGAGGGCTCTGTGTGGAGGGCACTGAGACAGGCTTGGTGGAGGGACACAAACATTGCAAGGTCAGTCCTTATCCTCCAGTTGCTCACCTTTTTATGAGGAGGACACCTGCTGGTTTGTAAATTGATTCAGCTCTCCAATTAAAAGTCAAAGATTGTCAGAATGGATTTGAAAATGATTCAACTATATGCTTGCTATCTACCAGAAACTCACTTTAGAGCCAAAACCACAAATAGGTTGAAAGTTAAAGAATGGAAAAAGATATTCTATGTAAACAGTAACCAAGACAGTTGGGGTGGATATACTAATATCAGAAAAAATAGGCTTTAATTAAAAAATCATTGAAGAGACAAAGAGGGATATTATATATTCGTAAAAGCGTAACTCCATCAAGAAGATATAATAATTATAAACATATACACACCTAACAACAAAGTCCTAAAAACTATGAAGCCAAAATTGACAAAATTGAAGGAGAAACAGACATCTCTACAATGATAGAGACTTCAGGATCCCACTTTCAATAAACGATAGAACAACTAGACAGAAGATCAACAAGGAAACAGGACTTGAACACACTCCAAACCAAACAGGCCAGACATACACACAACACTCTACCTAAAAACAGCAGAATATACCTTCTTCCCAAGTGCACACGGAACATTCTCCAGGGAAGATCATATATTAGCTCACAAAACAAAGTTGCAATAATTTTTTTAAAATATTTATTTAAAAAAAAATATATTTATTTAGGGGCTTCCCTGGTGGCACAGTGGTTGAGAGTCCACCTGCCGATGCAGGGGACACAGGTTCGTGCCCCAGTCCGGGAAGATCCCACATGCCGTGGAGCAGCTGGGCCCATGAGCCATGGCCGCTGAGCCTGCGCGTCCGGAGCCTGTGCTCCGCAACGGGAGAGGCCACAACAGTGAGAGGCCCACATACCGCAAAAAAAAAAAAAAAAAAAAAAAATTATTTAGGCTGCACCAGGTCTAAGTTGCGGCATGCAGGATCTTTAGTTGCGGCACGCAGACTCCTTAGTTGCGGCATGCATGCAGGACCTAGTTCTCCGACCAGGGATTCAATCCGGGCCCCCCGGAATTGGGAGCGTGGAGTCTTACCCACTGGACCACCAGGAAAGTCCCTGCAATAATTTTTAAAAGAGTAAAATCACACAAGGTATCTTTTCCAATCACAGTGGAACGAAACTAGGAACCAATAATAGAAAAACTGGAAACCTCACAAATATGTGGAAATTAAACAACATGCCCCTAAATAACTAATGGGTTAAAAAAGAAATCAAAAGAGAAATCAGAAAATGCTTTGAGACAAATGGAAATGAAGGTAACATACTAAACTTTATGGGATGCAGCAAGAGCAGTGCTGAGAGGAAACTTGCAGCTGTAAATGCCTCATTAAAAAGGAGGATCTCAAGCAAATTAAACCCAAAACTAGCAGAAGGAAGGAGATGACAAAGATTAGAGTGGGCATGCCACGGAGCAACTAAGCCCGTGAGCCACAACTACTGAGCCCGTGTGTCTAGAGCCTGTGCTCCGCAATAAGAGAAGCCACCGCAATGAGAAGCCTGTGCACCGCAGCAGAGTAGCCCCTGCTCACCGCAGCTAGAGAAAGCCCGTGCGCAGCAACGAAGACCCAATGTGGCCAAAAAAAAAAAAAAAAAAGATTACATTGGAGATAAACAAAATGGAATATGAAAAACAACACAGAAAATCAATGAAACCAAAAGTTGGTTCTTTGAAACGGTCAATAAAATTGACACACCTTTGAGTAGACTAAGAAAAAAAGTGAAGACCTGAAAATTACTAAAATCAGAAATCAAAGGGGGTCATTACTATTGATTATACAGAAATAAAAAGCATTATAAGAGAACACTATGAATAACTGTATGCTAACAAATGAGATACCTAGATGAAATGGAAAAATTCCTAGAAACACACAAACTACCAAAAGTAACTCAAGAAGAAATAGAAAATATGGACATATCTATAACAAGGAATGAGATTGAATCAGTAATCAAAAACCTCCCAGGAAACTCCAGGACCAGATGACTTCCCAGGCAAATTCTACCAATCATTTAAAGGATTAACACCAGTCCTCAAACTCTTCAAAAAAATACAAGAGGAGGGAACACTTCCTAAGTCATTCTATGTGACCAGCGTTACCCTGATGCCAAAGCTAGATAAAGACATCACAAGAAAAGAAAACTACAAACTAATATCCCTTAGGAATATAGATGTAAAATTCCTCAACAAAATACTAGCAGACTGAACCCAGCAACATATTAAAAGAATTATACACCATGACCAAGTGGGATTTACTCTAGAATGCAAGGTGTTTCAACCTGCAAAAATCAATCATTGTAATACACCAAATATGAAATGAAGGGGAAAAACCACATGATCATCTCAACTGAGGCAGAAAAAGCATCTGACAAAATCCAACATCCTCTCAAGATAAAAACACTCAACAAACAAGGAATAAATAAGAACTTCCTCAACCTGATAAAGAGTGTTTATGAAAAATCCACAACCAATTTCATGCTTAATGGTGAAAGACTGAAGTCTTCCCCCTAAGATCAGGAAAAAGACAAGGCTGCCTGCTTTCACCATTTCATCTATTCAACTTCGTACTGGACATTCTAGCCAGAACAACTGGGCAAGAAAGAGAAATAAGAGGCATCCAAATTGGAAAGGAAGAAGGAAAATTATCCATAATCACAAGTGATACACACACATACAGAAAATCCTAAAGAATACACACACCGACACATACAATTAGAGCTAATAAATGACTTCAGCAAAGTTGCAGGATTCAAGAATACACAAAATTCAGTTTTATTTCTATACAGACAATTTTGGCATCAATTCTGATGCGTGGTTTTTTCCCCCCCATACCAAGCAATTCTCTGACACCAGCTAAGTGCTCTACAACACAACTCAGTTCTGACATTGTCTACCTGGAGACAGCATCAGATTCCACAAGCTGGAGCCGCAGAATATAGGTCTCCTGATCACTCTTCAACTCAACAACCTTGGCTCCCTACTGTGTGTGGAGTAGCCGGCGAACACCTTATCCTGACGTTCCAGGTCCTCCCCTGACTGTCCTAAAGCACCTTTCCAAGATTCACAGCGCTCGAAGTTACTACAATACATATCAAAGTACCTGCCCTTCCCCACAGCCTCTCCTCTTTGAAAGAGTCCATGGAGCAATCATTCCACAAACACTTATCAAGCACCTTCTGTGTACACTGACTGGTGTTAGATATTCGAGGCCTTCTGCTTAAGTGTGTGTGTGTGTGTGTGTGTGTGTGTGTTAGGGAGGCAGGTGTGTGGATACAAACAAGGTCTCTGCCCTGGGAGAAGTGCTGGGGGAGGGGAATCAGTGCGCTGAATAGATTAATAATTTAAATGATCAAGCATCACCGCCACTGCCACCATCAAGTTCCAGTACTTTAGACAGAGCAGCTCCTCCAGGGTGGTTTTCTCTAGTTCCTGCGGAAAACATATTGGCCCCCAATTTAGCATTGGCCAGAATTCCGGTTCTGGTTTTTAGGTGCCACCAAACCCCGGGCCCTCTTTCTAGGGAGAAGGAAAAGCACACCTCCAACCTCCTCCCATAAGGTCCAGGTACCTGGAGTATGAAACGGCCAGGAATGCAGGTTGAACAAAGACAGAACAGAGGTCCGGTCCGGACGGAACTGGGTCCCACCTCCTGTTCAGTTCTCTTCGACCCGCTGCTCCAGACATCGGGTTGTGAAAATTAAGAATCATCTCCACTGTAAAACACGACCGACGAGGATGGGATTCGAACCCACGCGTGCAAAGCACAATGGATTAGCAGTCCATCGCCTTAACCACTCGGCCACCTCGTCCCACGTGCAGCATTCTTTTCCACATTCCTTTATCTCTCATCTCCGCGCCTCCCGGCACCCTCGCAGGCATTCCTCAGTACAGACGTGATGAGACCTAGAGGAGGGAGAGACGGCGGACAGAAAGGGGCTTTTTGTGTTCCTTTCCGCCTGCCACAGGCGGGAACCCGCGCCATCCTTCACCACTCTGCAGCCAAGCTCTGCCACAATTTCCCCTCCCTAAGTCGGGGACGAGCGCGCCGGGGTTTCAGGACGCGCTTGGTCCAGGAGGTCGCGCACTGACCCGGAGGAGGGGGGTGCCTGTTTCTGGGAACCCAGCAGGCGCGGCGGAGCGGTGGCGGCCAGTTTCCAGCGTTTACAAAGCGCGCGGCGCGGGCAGAGAATGCAGTAGCTCCTCCCGGCGCACAGGGGGCGAGCTGGCGCGCCCGAGGCCGGCGCGGGCGGGCGGGCGCGGCTGCGCGAGGGGCTCGGCTCGCCTCGGCTCGCTTCGGCCGCGCTCGACAGGCTGCGGTAAATCCGGGCTTGCGGCGGCAGGTAGAGGCTGCGGCCCGGTGGTCTCTGCTGCGCGCCGCGAGCCCCGAGAGCCATGCAGATGTCCTACGCCATACGGTGCGCCTTCTACCAGCTGCTGCTGGCCGCGCTAATGCTGGTGGCGATGCTGCAGCTGCTCTACCTGTCGCTGCTGTCCGGGCTGCACGGGCAGGAGGAGCAAGACCAATATTTTGAATTCTTTCCCCCGTCCCCGCGGTCGGTGGACCAAGTCAAGGCGCAGCTTCGCACCGCGCTGGCCTCCGGAGGCGTCCTGGACGCTAGCGGCGACTATCGCGTCTACAGGGGCCTACTGAAGACCACCATGGACCCCAACGATGTGATCCTGGCCACTCACGCCAGTGTGGACAACCTGCTGCACCTATCGGGCCTGTTGGAGCGCTGGGAGGGCCCGCTATCCGTGTCGGTGTTCGCCGCCACCAAGGAGGAGGCGCAGCTGGCCACGGTGCTGACCTACGCGCTGAGCAGCCACTGCCCCGATATGCGTGCCAGGGTTGCCATGCACCTTGTGTGCCCCTCACGCTATGAGGCCGCCGTGCCCGACCCCCGGGAGCCAGGGGAGTTTGCCCTGTTGCGGTCCTGCCAGGAGGTCTTTGACAAGCTAGCCAGGGTGGCCCAGCCCGGGATCAATTACGCGCTGGGCACCAATGTCTCCTACCCCAATAACCTGCTGAGGAATCTGGCTCGTGAGGGGGCCAACTATGCCCTGGTAATCGACGTGGACATGGTGCCCAGTGAGGGGCTGTGGAGAGGCCTGCGAGAAATGCTGGATCAGAGCAAGCAGTGGGCGGGCACAGCGCTGGTGGTGCCTGCCTTCGAGATCCGTCGAGCCCGCCGCATGCCCACGAACAAAAACGAGCTGCTGCAGCTCTACCAGGTGGGCGAGGTGCGGCCCTTCTATTATGGGCTGTGCACCCCCTGCCAGGCGCCCACCAACTACTCCCGCTGGGTCAACCTGCCAGAAGAGACCTTGCTGAGGCCTGCCTACGTGGTGCCCTGGCAAGACCCCTGGGAGCCATTCTACGTGGCCGGAGGCAAGGTGCCCAACTTCGACGAGCGCTTTCGGCAGTATGGCTTCAATCGTATCAGCCAGGTGCTCATAAGGGAGAGGGCAGGGGAAATGGGGCAGGATGGATGGTGGGGTCAGGGAGCTATGAGTGGCTCTGGATGGAAAAGAGGCAATGAGGCAGGAGGGATCATAGTTCAGGAGGTGGTTGGATGGTTGGAAGATCCAGGATGCCTCCAGAGGAATGGGAATGCTGGAGCGAGCAGGGATGTCAGTCTCTGCCCTAGGAATGTCATCAAATTTTGCTGACCTGTCTCTTCCCCCACAGGCCTGTGAGCTGCACGTGGCAGGATTCGATTTCGAGGTGTTGAACGAAGGTTTCCTGGTTCATAAGGGCTTCAAAGAAGCTCTGAAATTCCATCCCCAGAAAGAGGCCGAAAATCAGCACAATAAGATCCTTTACCGTCAGTTCAAACAGGAGTTGAAGGCCAAGTACCCTGACTCCCCGCGTCACTGCTGAGCCCTTCCCTCCCCTAGTCTGAGAAGTCTCAGCCTCCTCACTCCTTAGGCCGCGCCTCAGGCCTGACTGGGGTAAGAAATGTCACTCCACTTTACAGTGGTAGCTGTGGTGTTTGAACACTGGACTTGAGTATGGGATGCTGGGATCAAGTCCTAGCTTAACCACTAACTAGTTGTGTGGCCTTGAGCAAATCCCATTCGCTCTCTGAGCCTCAGTTACCCCATCTGTTAAAGGGAGGTGAGAATACCTACCTCACAGAACTGTTGGGAGGTTCAGATGAGATGCTACATGTGAAAACATTCTGTAAGCTTCGTACAAATGTGAAGTATTATTAATATTATTACAGTATTATTATTGTTGTTATTATTATTGTTATTAACACTCTTGGGTGGGTGGGCTATAGGAGAGCAAAAAGTATGAATGGGGCAGAGCTGAGAAGTCCGAGTACTTAACAAAATGGGCATTTTGGAAAGAAATCAGTTGAAGGCGTTGAATTTAGTTCTTAGCTTTTGGGCAACTTCCTGGTTGTCTTAGGCCTCCGTCTCGGGGGCCCTGGAGAAGGGATGGGTCTGCAGGCTCTGTGCGTGGGAGTCTGAGATCTGGACCTCTGAATAGGCTGGGCTGGGTAATTTGCCTACCGACTACAATGTGTAAATAAATGAGTGTTCACACCTAAAGCTGGCTCCATTACTCTCCTGAACCGGGCGGGGTGGGGGAGCAGGTCGCGGGCTCTCCCCTTTCAAGCCGTGGGTGGTGGCTGCGGACCGAGGCGCGCTGGCTGCAAAGCAAGAAACGCACGAGGGCCTTCCCTGCCTGTTGAAAGCCTGTGTGAATTTCAGTCGGTTGCTATGGAAACCGGCCCGCGGTATCCCGGCATGCCTAGCCCCGAGCTGTCCAATTGTGAGCATTCCGACGGGCGCCTGCTGATGACGCATGCGGAAGCGTGGACAGGCTCTCGCCTCAGGAAAAAAGGCTCGCTCGGCGCTTCTGGGAGCCCCGCGGCGGTGGACAGTACCGGCTGCCTCCGGCACCTCTCAGGGAGTCTCGGACGTGAGGCCGGAGGCCCCACTCCCCGCGGGTGCGTAACGCCAACCCTGGCGCCTGGTTCGCCCTCTCCGGCCAGTGGGTCGGAGCCGGCCCAATCTCCAGGGCCGAAGCGGAGACTTAACCGGCCGGATGCGTGCCGGGGGCCGCGGGACCGGTGCTGGCCGTGGAAGAGCCAGTGATTGTCCCGCCCGCGCCCGCGCGTACGCAGATGGAGCGGGACGGGGGGCTCTCGGCGCGCCGTAGAGGGGCTGTGTTGGCTTCTTCGATGGTAGGGAAGAATCTTCCTTTCGAGGAGGCCTGCCCTCGACATGCTCACTTTCTGAGAGATAAACTGCCTGTACACAGTGCCTTATAATTTGCTTTTCCATTCCTTATCGCTTGCAATCTTTATTATTCTCTTTTTATACCCAAGGTAAGGAGGGGGAGGTTGTGATTTAATTCAGCTCACCCAGTAGACTCAGACTGCTGGAGAGACCTCCCCCAACCCCTCACCGTTTCTGGTCCGGAAAGGTAGGACTTACCTACCGCTGCATCTTCCAAAATTAATATATTTAACAGTGAAGAGGAATTGCGAAGTTTGGGAAATGCAGGAACTGAGGCTTGAGAATGGGAAAGATGAGGCTGGTTTGGAGAACCGAAGTTTTCAGGTCAGGGTCAGATCATTTGTGAAATCATTGAGGAATGTTTCGAAACTGTCCTCTAGGCTAGGCCAGTTAATTTACTTGAATTGACGTTTGCTACCACTACAGAGGCCGGGGGCTACCAAGAAGTAAAAGCCAATCCCTGCCCTGCAAAAGTTTGTTTGGTTTAATTTGTATTTGCAAATCCTCCAGTCATCGAATGAGTTAGTACTGTGCTAGGCGAATAAAGCGCATGTGCAGCCCAGCCCTGGTGAGGCTTACAGACTGGTTGGGGAGACAGACATGAGAATGGGCCAATAGACATGTAAATAAATAAGGAAGGGTGTCTACACGGAACTAAAGGACTACAAGAGAAGTGCCCAGACAAGCATATCACAGTGAACCAGAAGCCCCCAGTAGACAAAGAGATGATCTGTTGAGAAGACTATTTATTCTTCCTCTTGAGTGATCTTTTGGCCGCACTTGGCACTGTCACGTCTCCTTCATTCTGAAGTTCTCTCCATGCTTTGAGTTTTCCCTCCTCCACCTCTTGCTACTTTCCTTCTGTTTTGCAGGGGTCGCATCATCTGCCCCTTTGGTGACCCTGGGAGTTCCATCACGAGCCCCTTCTCACTCCACACATTCTGCCTTGCTGGTTGCACCCTCTCCCAAGGCCTGAAGAACTCACTATATGTGATGACCAGATCTCTGCAGCCCAGATTTCTCTCTGAGGCTTAGACCCAGGTGCCCCCAACCCTGCCCCTTCTCTCCTTTCGGGGTCTTTGCTCACACTACTTACTCTGGTTAAATGCTCCCTCCCTCAACCAGCTCAGCTCATCTGTCTGGCCCATCTTCCTCTGCCCTCAAAACTGCAGCAGGCTCCAGGTCCCAGTTTAGCTGTCTCTCCCATATGCCCCTCATCTTAACTCTTCTCACCCCACAGTAATGATCTGCTTCTTGGCCTCTCTCTCATCCAGGAACTTGTAAACTCCTTGAGGTCAGAGACTGTCTTTCTGTCACACTTGTGCCTGCCTCCTACCGTGGTGTCTGATGGTACCTAGCATATATTAGATTTTCAATAAAGATTAAATGAGTGAATAAATGAAGGAATGCTTAACAGTGTTCAGTGTTGCTGAGAAGTCAACCTGAGGTAAGCACCAAAAAATACTGGCATTAGGTACAAGGAGGTCATCTGTTAACTCTGCAGGATCAGTTTCAGCTGAGAGCGATGATACAGAAACAGACTGGAACAAGCGGGAGGTGAAAGTAGGAAGAGCAAGGCCTGGAAAAGGTGGAAAACGGGGGGCGATTGAGTGGAGTGGGGTGAAGTTTTGTGTTTCTGCTTTTTCTATATGGTGGGAAATTCCTGAGCGCGTCTAAAGTTTCATGGGACAGAGCTGTCAAGAGGGAGAGTGGAGGATGCAGAAGACTGGAGCACTGATGACGTGAGGTCTTAGAGGAAGCAGAGGGAGATAGGATTTGAGCACGGGGAGAAGATGAGCATTGTAGAGTGTTCTCAGGAAGAGAAGTGGTGGCATCATAGGCAGAAGGAGCAGCACGGTGTGCGGGGGGCGCTGGGTAGGAAGTGCATGGTATATTTGAGAACTAAGCATTAGAAGGTGGGGTGAAGGAGCCGGACCAGCAGTTCAAGTCCAGTCTATGTAGGGCCTTGAAAGCCCCAGTCAGATGTTTGGGCCCAGTCCCACAGACAGTGGGGAGCCCACCCTTGGCCTTTCCCATCTTATGGATCGTCACCTTGGCCACTCTTCCCGGGATTGGGATCACTGGCAGCGTCCAAGGGCATGGGCATTTCTGTGGTTCCCAGGCTTCAGGAGATGTGCAGGCAGGGCCACTTGCACCTGCCCCACCCAGTGTGTGCCCAGGGTGTGGCGAGTCCAGTCACCCCCCCGGTTGTCCCCGTCAGCAGTGAGGCTTGGTTTGACTTCCCAAGTGGCCACTTTCCCGCTCAGAGCTGTGGGCAGTGGCGAGTGATGGCTCCACTCCTACTCCCAGAGCCCAGATGCCCATCCAGCCTCCAAGCAAAGACACAGAGGAGATGGAAGCAGAGGGCGACTCAGCCGCCGAGATGAATGGGGAGGAGGAAGAGAGCGAGGAGGAACGGAGCGGCAGCCAGACCGAGTCCGAGGAGGAGAGCTCAGGTGAGCCCCACACGCCCGCGTGCCGCCCGCCCCCGCTCTGCCCGCCCTGACTGGCCTCTTGTCCCAGAGATGGACGATGAGGGCTACGAGCGCCGCCGCAGCGAGTGCGTCAGTGAAATGCTGGACCTGGAGAAGCAGTTCTCGGAGCTGAAGGAGAAGTGAGCAAGGGACCCTGGGGCCGGGCAGGGCTGGCTGGGGCCTGCTGTGGAGCGGGCGCTCCGCTCGTGTTTGACGGGCGAGCACACGGGTGCGCGGCTGCCTCTTACCTCCCAGGTTGTTCAGGGAACGGCTGAGTCAGCTGCGGGTGCGGCTGGAGGAGGTGGGAGCTGAGAGGGCGCCCGAATACACAGAGCCTCTCGGGGGGCTGCAGCGGAGCCTCAAGATCCGCGTTCAGGTGGCAGGTGTGTGCCCTGTTCCCCTACCAGAAGCCATGGCTCTCTGGCCCCTTCCCCTCTCGTCCCTGCTCTGCCTCACCCGTGCCCCTGGCCCCCCTTTATGGGCCCCTGGGTCCCTGGCCAAGCAGGACCTCCCTCTCCCTCCCTCCACAGGGATTTACAAGGGCTTCTGTCTGGACGTGATCAGGAACAAGTACGAGTGTGAGCTGCAGGGAGCCAAGCAGCACCTGGAGGTGAATGTGCCGGGCGCTGGGCGCTAGGTGGGGACGGAAGTGGCCACCCCGGCCTCCCTGGCTGAGCCACTCCGCCTCTTCCAGAGTGAGAAGCTGCTGCTCTACGACACCCTGCAGGGGGAGCTGCAGGAGCGGATCCAGAGGCTGGAGGAGGACCGCCAGAGCCTGGACATCAGCTCTGGTGAGGCGAGCGGCTGGCTGGGCACCCCTGCCCCAGGCCCTGTGCTTTCAGTGCCTGCCCCCCATCTTGGCCTCAGCTTCCCTGCCTGCACAGGGGGGTTGTAAGAGGACCTGCTTCGTGGTCACTGTGGGGACTGAATGAAAGCAGCCAGGGAAGCGCCTAGCCCAGAGCCTGGCACACAGTGGGGACTCAGGAAGAGCGGGTCCCCTGCCCCCCTGCTCAGTTTCCAGAACGGAGGTGTCATTCTGACACACGCACATGCCATGGCCAAGTCCTCTCCGTGTCCACAGGCCGACGTTCATACAGGGCACTGGGGAGGGAGGAATTATTATCGTACCCCTGTCCATGAAACAGATGAAGAAAGCGAGCCTCACAAAATCACAGTGACCTCTTTCCCAGGGTTGAACTCAGCTTCCAACCCCAAGCCCAGGCTTCTCTGCACTGCCCTGGTTGGGGTAGGGGCGCGAGTGATGGGGAAGGGCTGGCCTGGCCCGGGTGAGGGACACAGGCTACAGGGGTGGGGCGTCCTGGGATGGCCGGCACCCCAATCCTGACCCTGGTCTGGGGCACAGAGTGGTGGGATGACAAACTGCACGCCAGAGGCAGCTCGAAGACCTGGGGCTCCGTGCCGCCCAGCAAGAGGAAGAAGGCCCCTCTTGTTTCCGGTATCCTTTCCCCCACGGTGGCCCGAGCTGGACGAGAGGTCAGGGCGGAGGAGGGTGGAGGGACACGCAAGACAGAGGCAGACCAGACTCATTTATGGTCATCTGGCATCCTGTGGCCATGTCCAGTCAAATCCAGCCGTCAGGGATTTTTTGCGGGGTCCTCCTAGGCTGTGTGGACCGTAAAAAAGTAGAAACATCCATCCAGAGACTTCCCCGTAATTTCCGGAGTGAGCTCTCCTTTGAGGCCCTTCTGGCTTTCCTATGACGTCCCAGGCTTTCCCACCCCCATGCCTTTGCTGACTTTCCGTTCTCCTATCGGCTGCCTTTGCCCGTGTGCCTGCTCAGTGCTCGTCTCGGTTGTTACTTCCTCCACGAAGCCTCTCCTGGTTTCCCCGCCGAAATGGCTATTTAGATATTACCCCTGTACCTAAACTGGGGCACCTGCCTCCCATCTGGGCATGGTCATCTCTGCCCCGCCCCAGGCGTGCGTCCCTTTGGTCCAGGGCCTGCTGTGCCTTCCTCCCTCCTGGCACAGCAGCACGGAGTTGAATTGAATTGAATTCTCTTGTGCACCCCACCCCACCCCTCATATTCCTGCAGCAACCAGATTCTCAGGGCACTGACCTCCTGGTGGTGGGAATCAGGTTCACACAGGGAGGGAGGGAAGAATCTGGACTGCAGAGACTTGAAGGGTGAATGGGAGGTGAGGGTGTGGAGACATCAGGGGGACAGAGTGGCTGGTCCCCACAGGGGAGTGTGAGACCGAAGGAGGGTTGTTTTCAGGACAGAGGAGACTAGAGTCTCTTTGTAGATGGGGAAAGGGGCCAGATCCCTGAGTGGGTGGCATGGACCTTGGCCTTCTGACCTTGAGACCGGAGAATAGGTGAGGGGAGCTGAGGAGTGGTAGGGTTGAGACTGGAAGGCCCCCGTGGAGTGGGTGAAATAGGCCATAGCCATGCCACCTCTCCACCCTGCCGAGAACCCGGGGGCCAAGAGGTAGGAGGTGGAGCCTGAGCTCTTAACTAGGTCCTCGGCTCCCTGCCCCGATGTCCACAGCACCGCCTCTTCTGAGTGTTGGAGCTCCCGGGCCAAGGCCCGTCACCTGCCCCCTCCACCAGGCTTCCTGCTTCCTTGACCCCCATTGCAGGCCCTTACATCGTGTACATGCTGCAGGAGATCGACATCCTGGAGGACTGGACAGCCATCAAAAAGGTGGGTCCGGTGCTGCCTGTCTCAGGATGGGGGCTGGCAGTGCAGTGCCCCCTCCCCAACCAGATGCCAGCTTTGGGCTTTGCAGGCGCTCCACGTGTGGACTTCCTGAGGGCCTGGGAAGCTCTCTGCTCAGCCCTCGGCACCCTCTGCCTTCAGCCCAGGTTCCCTGGCATTGCTTGAGCTCACAAGCCTCGTTTGGCCTGAGGCTGTTCCGGAGGAGGGAGTTCCTAGTCTACATCAGCCCCTTGTTGCAGGGCAGGTTTTGATGGGGGTGGGGGTAAAGGGAGGGCAGGAAGGCGGGAAAGCAGCTGGGCTGCCTGAGTCTCTGACTGGAGAGCACATCAAACCTTTGCCTAGAAGGGGTCTTATACCCCGGCAACCCCTCTAGTGCAGCCCAGACCCAGCAGCACCTCCACCTCAGAAAGGCTGATGGTGGAAGGGGGATTTGCCAAGCTGGAGGCAGGCTCTCAGGGGGTTTTCTTCTTACCCACCCAGGCAAGAGCAGCCGTGTCCCCTCAGAAGAGAAAATCAGATGGTAAGAACCAGCAGGGTCGGGACTTCCCTGACGGTCCAGTGGTTAAGACTCCACGCTTCCACTGCAGGGGGCGCGGGTTCGATCCCTGGTCAAAAAAACCCACAAACTACTGGGGTTGTTCTTCCTCCCCCAGCCCAGCCTCCAGGAAAGGAGCCCAGAGGGAGGCAGGGACTGTGTCAGATCAGTGACCTGAGAGAGTCAGGACGGTCTGGGTGTGAGGGCATTGTGGGAGCTACGGTGGGGGTGAGTAATGGGGCTAGGTGATGGACCCGCCCCGCCAGCTCTGGTTAGGGAGGGTGGAGTGCTGAGCCCTAGCAGCCGGCCTGGCGGGCCCAGAGTACCAGAGAGGCCCAGGAATCAGCGGTGTGGAGCTGACCTGTGCCCTCCTGGCCTTGCCTGCTCTGGGCCAGACTGAGGCCACTCCTCTCAGTGCCGCACATGAAGTGCCTGCTTCCCTCTTGGTTCGGCGTCCTCTCACCTGCAGTGGTTTTTCCCTTCCTGTGTACCCCCAGGACCTTGACCCTGCTGTTCACAGCCAGGGGGCCCTTGGAGCAGCTGGCAGCAAACCCAGCATTTGAACGTACCTGCTGCAGAAAGGCAGACTGACAGGCCCCTCAGCGTCTGCCCAGCCAGCCCTGCAGTGCTGCTGTGGCCCTCCCCTCTAGCCGCCACTGGTCTGGACTCCTCCTCTGCCCCTCCTCGGGGCCCTGTTCAACTGTGGCCTGGAGCTGCCTTAGCCAGGCAACACTGTCTCCTCCATCCCCGGCCAGCCCACCACCTGCCCCCACCGAAGGTCAGCCTTCGCGGTGCCCTCCCTGATGAAGATGTGTCTCATCTTAAGCCAAAGCAACATCCTTTCTGCTGACCTTGGACCCGGCTCCCTAGTCACCGAGCCAGTGAGCTGGGTCCCACTTCACGGGAACTCTGGGCCAGAAATGATATTTGGGGGACCTTTGTGTCCTGGCTGTTGTTGGAGGTGAGAAGGCAGGCTCCCCAGGTCTTCCTTCTCAAGGCGGTTCCTGGTGTCCGCCTCCCAGATTTCAGGGACTGGAATTAAAACCTTTTCTGGGACTCTGGCGTGACCGGCGTGTGTCTAATTTACCTTGCAAGGGAATCAGGGCTCTCATGGAGAGTGCTTGTGACAGGCAGTCTCTTCTGGGGTCCCTGGTACCTCTTCTCACTGCCTAGCGGGAGCCTACCCACTCGAACTTGGAGTATAGGCTGGGGAAGGGGGGTTCTCCCACTTGCCTGCTCCCCAGAGGTTGGGGGGCTGGGCCCTGGACTGCCTGGTGCTGGTGAGCAACGTCTGAAGCAACATGTGGCACAGGCAGAGCACGTGGCCTTGGGTGGGGACGGGGACTGGGTACTCGGTGCTTGGAGACTGGATCATGTCTGCACCTGCCCCAGTCACTTGGCAGATTGGCAAGGCAGGCTGGCAGAGCCTGTGTGCGTGGGAGGCAGCTGGCAGCAGCGCCATGTTCTGACGACCTCACAGCCAGACTCCCCCCTGTTTAGCGCTGTTAGAACCGCCCCCAGAACCTCAGTTAAGCAAAGAGGTTAGTTTCCATGGAGACACAGCATCCTTTCTCCACGGCAACCTGAAATCCCAAAACGCAAATTAAGCTCAGGAATGCGTCATCGGTGACCTGTAGGGGGCGCTCTCCCACAAGGCTGAGCTCAAGACCGTGGACAGATGAGCAGTTGACCACAGACCTAAAGATGCCCCAAAGGCGAGGCCTGTGGGGACCTAGATAGGCCCTGCTTAACCCCTTTCTGCCCACCTGTATGATTCGAGGAGGCTGGCAAGGCTTTAGGACGCACTGTGTGGAGGTGGTAGCCCCACAGCTGGGGCCCTCGGAGGGCCACTTGCATGGAGACGATCCCTGCCCCCAGAGGCTGGGCCCAGAACAGAGGAAGCAGGCACTGCCCGGGCTGAGCGGACACACAAGAGTTAACTGGCGGCTGTGACAGGGCGAACCGCCCTCAGGAAGTGTTACTCACCACTGGGAATGTGAGTGCTCTTGCCTTGGGGGCTGGATTCTCTTCCTGAGTCCCCGGAGATACCGAAGGAGCTCCCAGCCATGGAAGCCCCTGGAGAGTCTGGAGCAGGCCTTCTCGGAGCCCCCAGCCCAACCAGCTTCGCACCTGGGCACCTGGAGAGAGAAAAGTTAGTGAAGTTGGAAGGGCAACCCGGTGGGGCAGGGGCGGGGGGACCACAGAACTGGGTCTGTCCTGGGCAAGGAGGGGGAGAGGGTTGGGCAAGGTTCCCAGACCCTGGCCCCCTGCTCAGGTCTGGCGCCTGCCCCCAGGCCAGCGCAGGACCCGCTGTACGATGTGCCTGATGCCGGCGGGGCACGAGCAGGTGGGCCTCAGCAGCCCGGGCGCACCGTGAGCCTGCGGGAGCGCCTGCTGCTTACCCGGCCCGTGTGGCTGCAGCTGCGAGCCAACGCCGCGGCCGCGCTGCACGTGCTGAGGACCGAGCCCCCCGGGGTGAGTCTTCCCCCACCCCTGGGGCTGGTGGCCGAGGGTGGGAGGGAGCGGGGCTGGACGCGGAGGTCCTGAGCCTCCGACCCCTGTCGACTCGCAGACATTCCTGGTACGGAAATCTAACACTCGCCAGTGCCAAGCCTTGTGCATGCGGCTGCCCGAGGCCAGCGGCCCCTCCTTCGTCTCCAGCCACTACATCCAGGAGAGCCCTGGGGGTGAGAGGGACCGGCCTGGAGGGAGGGGCTGGAAGCCATCAAGGCAGGGCACCGGGGTTCCCCAGAGAACAACCTCACTTCCCATCTCTCAGGCGTCTCCTTGGAGGGCTCAGAGCTTGTGTTCCTGGACCTGGTCCAGCTCATCTGTGCCTACTGCCACACCCGGTGAGCCTGCCTGCAGGGCGCCTGCTGTCCATGGGGCCCTACTCCCTGGGATACCCTGTCCTCCTCCCACACAGACGCTCTCAGTGCCCACAGCCCGGAGCTTTCCTCACTCCTGACTTTTTGCTCCCCTCTCCGGCCTCAGGGACATTCTTCTCCTCCCGCTTCAGCTCCCCAGAGCCATCTGCCAGGCAGCCACCCGCAAGGAGCTGGAAGCCATCTCCCATCTGGGCATTGGTAAGGGCTCCCCTGCTACCCGTTGCTCAGATGGACAAGCTGAGGCCAAGAGGGAAAGGGAAGGCATGGGCACACAGCCTGAAGCCTGTGCCTTTCCCTCGGTTGGGCCCCCTCCCTGAACCCCCTGAGGCCCCAACCTGTTTCTCTTCCCTAGAGTTCTGGAGCTCCTCCCTCAACACCAAGGCTCAGCCAGGCCCATCTGAAGGCCCACTGCTGCCCAGGCTGAAGCCCCGGTCCCCACAAGAGCTGGACCAGGGCACTGGAGCTGCCTTGTGTTTCTTCAACCCCTTGTTTCCAGGGGACCTGGGCCCCACCAAGCGGGAGAAATTCAAGAGGAGCTTCAAAGTGCGTGTGTCCACAGAGACCTCCAGCCCCCTGTCTCCACCAGCTGTGCCGCCTCCCCCAGTCCCAGTGCTGCCAGGGACAGCCCCCAACCAGACAGAAAGGTTGCCCTCTCGCCAGCTGCTGCGGAGGGAGAGCTCAGTGGGGTACCGTGTGCCAGGGGGCACCGGCCCCAGCCTCCCGCCACTGCCTTCCCTCCAGGAGGTGGATTGCGGCTCCCCCAGCAGCTCAGAGGAGGAGGGGGTGCCAGGGTCCCAGGGGAGCCCAGCAACCTCACCCCGCCTGGGCCGCCGGCGGCCGCTGCTTCGGTCCATGAGCGCTGCCTTCTGCTCCCTGCTGGCGCCCGAGCGGCAGGTGGGCCGGGCAGCCGCAGCGCTGATGCAGGACCGACACACAGCCGTGGGCCAGCTGGTGCAGGACCTACTGACCCAGGTGCGGGCCGGCCCTGAGACCCAGGAGCTGCAGGGTATCCGCGAGGCGCTGAGCCGGGCCCGAGCCATGCTGAGCGCGGAGCTGGGCCCGGAGAAGCTGCTGCCACCAGAAAGGCTGGGTGAGACTCCAGCCCGGGGCTCTGCCGGTTCAGCACTATCTCCCCATTCCACTCTCTCTGCCTCCCCACACTGCCAGCCTGTCTCTCAGTCTGTTCTGCGGCTTTACAAACCCACCTTGTCTCACCACCATTCAAGCAAATTCTGTCCACCGCCTGCCTCCCTGTCACCAAGTTTCCAAATCTTTTTTTAATTTATTATTTATTTTATTTATGGCCGCGTTGGGTCATCGTTGCTGCATGCAGGCTTTCTGTAGCTGCCGCGAGCAGGGCCTTCTCTTTGTTGTGGTGAGCAGGCTTCTCATTGTGGTGGCTTCTCTTGTTGTGGAGCACGGGCTCTAGGCTTACGGGCTTCAGTAGTTGTGGCGCACAGGCTCAGTAGTTGTGGCACACGGGCTTAGTTGCTCCGCGGCACGTGGGATCTTCCCGGACCAGGGATCAAACCTGTGTCCCCTGCATTGGCAGGTGGATTCTTAACCACTGCGCCACCAGGGAAGTCCCAAGGTTCCTCCTCTTTTTCATCCCTCTCCTCTCCTGATCATGCCCTTCCTCCCAGGGACTCTGCCCCCCTGGTTCCCCTGACCCCAGCCTACCTCTCCCCCGCAGAATGCGTCCTGGAGAAGTCGCTGCATCGCTCCGTGCTCAAGCCTCTCCGGCCCATCCTGGTGGCCCGCCTGCGGCGCCGTCTTTCCACCAACGGCTCCCTGGGCCGCCTGGCTGAAGGCCTCTGCCTGGCCCGGGCCCAGGGCCCCAGAGCCTTCGGGTCCCACTTAAGCCTGCCTTCCCCAGTAGAGATGGAACAGGTGCACCAGAAGCTACTGCAGCTACTTCGTGCCTACTCACCCAGCGCCCAGGTCAAGCGGCTCCTGCAGGCCTGCAAGCTGCTCTACACAGCCTTGAGGACCCAGGCAGGTATGCCCCCTCCCACCACCTCCCACTGGCTCCTGCCAAGTCAGAGGCAGGCCACCAGGCAGAGGCTCCAGGAATGGCACAGCAGGGAGGGGGAAAAAAAAAAAAAAAAAAAGGGTCCAACCCTCCCATTTCACAGATGGTAAAACTGTGGCCCAGAAAGCAGAGCATCCACTCCCCAGGCCTCGCCCCCTGGTTGCCATAGAGACCACAGTGCCCAAGGCCTGGCAGGCGGAGGGGACGGTCCTTGTCTAAGATAAGTAGTGGATTCTGACCCTGGGGTCCCAGAGGACCCTGAAGCTTCCTCCTCCACCACCCACAGGGGAGGGTGCAGGGGCCGATGAATTCCTCCCACTGCTGAGCCTCGTCCTGGCCCAGTGCGACCTTCCTGAGCTGCTGCTGGAGGCCGAGTACATGTCAGAGCTGCTGGAGCCTGCCTTGCTCACTGGAGAGGGTGAGGAACCCCACACACGCCCCTTCTGTCTGGGTGGGGCTGGGGCGCCCTGACTGAGCAGAGGAGGCGGAAGGAGCAGGTCACTCACGCCCAGCCTGAGCCGCATTCCTCCCTTGTGTCCCAGGCGGCTACTACCTGACCAGCCTCTCGGCCAGCCTGGTCCTGCTGAGTGGCCTGAACGAGGCCCACACCCTCCCGCTGAGCCCCTCGCAGGAGCTGCAGTCTTCCCTCAGCCTCTGGGAGCAGCGCCGCCTGCCCGCCACCCACAGCTTCCAGGTAACAGGACTGGCCACCCCCGGGGGGAGTCTGGCATTGTCTGGCGCAGTCCTCTCCTTTGCCCAATGAGACCCAGGAAAGGAGGGGGAAGGGGAAAGGCCAGTCCTGCATTACCCCACGACAGAAACAGCGCCCCGTGCGTAACACACGTCCGAGCCAGCCTTTCTGGAGGCTGCGTTCCACGAGCCGGCACTGTGCTCAGTGCTCTGGCGGCTCAGCCTTGAATCTTCACAGAAACTCTGAAGTGGGATCATTATTATCCCCATTTTACAGATGAGGAAACTGAGACATGACATGGGGAGGGAAAGGGACACAGGCAGATCCTGGCTTCTGGACCCCAACTGGACTCAGGCTTCCAGCCCGTGACCCCCATACCCTCCCATCTGGGCTCAGGCGTGGTGTCCTCAGAGCCAAACAGCATCTCTGCCCTTCACCCTCCTTCCATCCAGTCAAGGGACCCTTTCTAGCCTTGGCTAAGAGTCCAGATTTGATAGCCAGATCCTAGATCCAAATGCTGGCTCTGCTGCTTTTTGGCTCTGGGAGCTTGGGCAAGTTATATAACCTCTTTGTGCCTCAATTTTCTTGTCTATAAAATGGGGTAATAGTATGTACCTCCTGGGGTTGATATTTGGATGAAATGGGTTAATTCAGGACAAGTACTGAGGGCGCAGAGTAAGCTCTACCTGAGTAGGATTGTTAGGCTGTAGAGGCCTGCTGGGGCGTCCTTCCAGCCTGCAGCTGTGACCCGCTAGCCCAAGCACATCCCTCCCTTCCTCAGAGCCCCTGCTCAGAGCTCACCTTATTCACAAAGCTTTTGCCACTGGTTCTACCGCTGGATATGTACCATCCCAGCCCTGTTCCTGCGGAGCTTCTACTGAGACCTCAAGCTTTGCGGCCAGATTCGCACCAGGCAGGGCTGAGTTCTTGATTTTGCTTCTCCTGCACAGCACCTCCTCCGCGTAGCCTATCAGGACCCCAGCAGTGGCTGTACCTCCAAGACGCTAGCCGTGCCCCCAGGGGCCTCGACTGCCATGCTGAATAAGCTCTGTGCCACCAAGTTCCGGGTGACCCAGCCTGACACTTTCAGCCTCTTCCTATACAAGGAGGAGGACTACCACCGCCTGCCCCCCGGAGCCCTGGCCCACCAGCTCCCCACCACCGGCTACCTCATCTATCGCCAGACAGAGTGGCGCGAGACCCAGGGCACCTCCCCGGGGGCTGCCCCAGAGGAGGGCAGTGGGAGGCCAGAGGCAGAGGGCAGGGAGCAGGAGAAAGGGGGCCGGGGAGATGGGGACACCAAGGTCAAAGCCAGTCCCAGGGACAGCAGGGGAGAGTCTGAGACGATGGCCGAGGGGGGCGAGGACCAGGCCAGGGGAGGCCCTGCCCAGCCAAGGGGGCCAGAGGCTGAGGGAAGCCAGGCAGCAGAGGAGTAGCTGGGAGTGGGCAGAAGGGCCATTTGGGGCAGAAAACTCTGAGCCTGGGGGGAAGGCCTTTCAGAGCCATCCACCCCACTGGCCAAGGCACAGCCCCCTAGTCTTCCCCACCCCGGGCCGCTCCGTGTCTGCCACCTCCTCTGACTGTCTAGCCCTCTGATCACACCTGCTGGGAGGTGCCTGGACTGGCCACATCTGGGCACTGGAGTAAAGCCCAGGGGGTTTTGGGGGGGCCCCAGACGAAGGGCCCAAGGCCCCTTGGCCTCTCATCCTTCTCCCCCAGCTAGAGGCCAGCCGTCCCGCAGTGGTGAGTGTGCCCAACGGGGGACAAATCCAACAGGGGCCCGACCTCTGGCAGTGGAGGGTGGGGCTTCAAGGCCCTGAAAGGCCCCACCCACTCCTGGGTGTCAGGAGGATTTGGGGAGGCAGCAAGATGTCGGGGCCCAGTGCTGCCCAGACCACCTGGAGGCCAAGCACCTCCAAACCTCAGTGTCCTCATCTGTGAAGTCGGGGTGCTACTGCTGCCCTACCTTCTCCCAGAAGTCTTCCATGGGTCAGAATGGATGGTTTTGTGGCAAAGCAGAGCTCAGACTAGGGAAAAGGGGAGGGAAGGAGGTTGGATGCTAGCAACACACATACACACACCTCTCCAAGGGTCTGTTCTTCACTCTCACAAAAGGGAGAGGCTCTCCAGGCAGCCCTGGGGACTGGGTCGGGTCCAGCTGAGAGAACACCCACATTCTGGTCTTCCCCAAGATGGGAAGTCCTCCCAGGCACTGTGATGTCCCAAGGGAATGGGACAGAGGAGACAGGCTTCTGAAGTGAGGTGAGGATTCGGAAATCATCTTCTCTGCACTTGACTCTCTTGGACCTCACAAGAGCTTTACGGGACACAGGGCCTGGCTTTTTACCCACTGAGGCTTGGGAAAGTGACTCCTAAGACACCACACAGGAGGCCATTGGGATCCCCACACCCAAACCAGGGGTCAGGTTCCAGCTACTCCTTGTGTTCTAAACCACCAGGAAATTAACCCTCAAGGTCCGGTAGACCCCAAAGGGAGGCCCAGATCAGGCCACAAATGAGCAAAGAAAATACCAGCAACAACCACAAGGGGGTGCACATGGCCCAGGAAGCTGCCGAGAGGGTGACCTGATGGACGAACGCAGCTCCAGGGCAGCGGCAGTGTAGGTGGTCACGGGGTTTGCAGTCTGGCAGCTGCCAGGCAACTTGGGGACAGTGCCAGGGCCAAGACCTCTGGCCCTCAGCTGTCTTGGGAGTCAGGGGTCTGAATGAGGCCAGCCTCAGGGGACCACTCCCTGGGAAGGAACTAGCCCCTGGTGGAAGGAGGACCCTAGCCAGTCTCTGAGGTGCTCCCTCAGACACTGAGCACAAAGGGACATCAGCTCATATATCAGACATGACAGCTGGAAGGTAGAAATCCTGGACATTGGGATTTCAGACCCTCCAGATACAGCCCAGGTTGCAGGGCTCCCAAATTTCTCACTAGGCCATCAGCAGCTCTAACTTCCCCCACTTCTACCCGCCCCCCACAAGCTTCTCGCTGGTGGGGAGTCTCCCTTCACTCTTTTGTATGTGCCCCCCAGTCCCGCACCCACCCGAGTGCCCTGTACAGTGCTGGGCACTCCACAGGCGCACAATAAATGTTGTCCACTAATTGGAGTTTGATAACTAAGAGGGAAGGGCAGTGGGGTGGGAGGTTAAGGGAGGGCTGGGTTCTGGGAACCAAACACAGGATGTCTCAAGTTCAGTCTCAGAGGAAGGACCTGGAATGGTTGCAGGGGGTGTTCAGAGAACCCCAGGGCCGGATGAAGAGCTGGTCTCATGGGAACTAGGGCTGGCTGAGGCTTCTGGGCCCCTGCGAGGGGGCCTCTGCAAGCCCTTCCCACCTCCTTCCCATGCTCAGTCCTAATTCCTGGCTCTGAGAATTCAGCATGCCCCCAGCAGTGGCTCATTGGAGCACTGCCAGGCCCTGCCTGCTCCCTGAATCTTCTGGTTTACCTTCTGAAGAAATTCTGATGGGTTAGGGGTCCCGGCCAGATAAATCAGCATGACCAAGGGTCATGAGACAGGGGTTGGGGCTCCAGGCAGGGCAGGCAATGACAGGCTGGTCTAGAACTGATCTTATTGTCCCCATTTTATAGATGAGGAAACTGAGGCTTGCTCAGGCAAAGTGGCTTGTTACAGGGCGGAGGACTCAGACACCAGGTTCCGTGGAGCTTCGGATTCTGCAATCCTCCAAAACAGAAGGAGTTGTTTACTCATCCACTCAGCAATCTGTTGTGTCCGTATGGACCCAGCATCCGCAGCCCCAGCCAGAGGGAGACAGCTGTGATCTGGGCAGTAACAGCCTACTGTGTGCTCGGACTCCGTACTGCCCCCCCCCCCCTCCCACTACTGCCTTCCACCTTTGGCCTTCTGGAAGAGGAAGTCAGGGCTCTGAGAGGTGCCGTGCCATTTCCAGCATCCACTGCTGCAGGGCAGGGCTGGAACCCTGACGCTTGGATCTCTGGAGGAGCAGCAGAGTCATTTCCTCACTTGGAAATGTTGCGCTTATCACCTCACAGTAGTTCCCTGTGTGAGTTTGTTTATTGTCTGTCTTCCTCACTAGAAGGCCAGAGCCAAGTCGGCCTTGTTCCCTGATGAATCTTGGGGGCCTAGAACAATGCCTGGCCCGGAACTGGCATGTAGTAAATATATGTGGAGTGATTGAAGACTCAGCCTAACTGTTCATCCCGTGGCTTGGGACATGGGGCGGCACATCCTCCATTGCTGCCACCAGGGGGCGGGCATGCCCCACTCCCAGTCACATGCCAGGTTCCCTTCTCTCCTGAGGGCCCCCCCCCCCCCCCCCCCCCCCCCCCCCGGCGCCCTCCCCCCCCTGCGCCCCCCCCCCCCCCCCCCCCCGGGGACCCAGGGCATTCAGAGGACCTGTGCAGGGCCTGGTGCCAGGAAGGGCCCTGGGACCGTCCTGCGAATGGGGATCCTGCTAATGGAGGTTGGGAAGGGAATGAGAGAGCGGCCTCTTCCCCCCAGGGCTCTCTGGCCAGGCAGACTCAGGAGCCAGACCTGTGGGGTGGCCTGAGAGAGGACCCTGCCAGGGTGGTGAGGAAAGCGGTCATTGAGACCCACAACACCCTGACTCAATTTCAACACCAAGCAGTTAACTCCCCGCCATGGCCTTGTGACCGCCTTCATGCCCACAACTTAACACGCAAACGCCCTGACTCAACTTCAACACCAAGCAGTTAACTCCCCGCCATGGCCTTGTGACCGCCTTCGTGTCCACAGCTTAACACGCAAACACCCTGACTCACATTTGCACACAGGCTGTGTGACACCCTGCCCTGCCAGGGTCACCTACAGTGAAGCCTGAGCACCGCCACCCTTAACAGGAACACCCAGAGTGTTAGGACACCCTGACACTGTTAGCCATTCATGCCCTGCAGGATGGGACACAGTGACACACATTGGCCCCTCCTCTGAGCCACACCCTGACGCAGACATCCCTAGATCTGCAAACTCAGAGATATTCCCTCACACTCTCCCTCTCGGGTTCAGAATGTGACACCCTGACGCACATACATGGAGACAGGCCAACACAGAGACATGTGGTGACCTGCTCCACAAGGACTCCCATGGCACACTTACACCTACCCTTGCAGGACTGCCGCTGACACACCCAAGGCCCCCTCTCGGACATGCCTGCTGCTTCCCACGCTGCACAGGCGTGGAAGTGCAGACAAACACACACGAACTCAGAGACAAGTGCAGACACACACAGAGATACACATACAACATAAGGACACACATACATTTTTGATGATGCAAAAGAGGTCCAAGTCCTTCTCCTGACTAATCTCACCCCCTGCCGTGGCCTATCCCTGCCACCACTCAGCTACCCCACCCCATGGTGGACCCTACTGGGGGCTAGGAGTTGCTGAGAAGACCCTCTTGGGGGCGTGGTGACCCCACTGGCCAGACAGAAGGCAGAGGCCGGCAGCACTGGGTGGGGAGGCCTGAGCTCATCAGATTCCAGCCTGAGTGATTCACGGGAAGTGCCTGGGGAAGGGGGGGGGGACTGGTCCAGGGGCAGGGGCTTTGGAGGCCTGGGTGGGCTTCAGAGCAGAGGGTCTTGGGTCCAGAGCAAGCCTCTGGTCTGGGAGGGGGGCTTCCCGAGGGGGTGGCCCAGACTGAAGGGGTGTCTGCTGGGTCTGGCTCCTGGGAGGGGCTTAGGACACAGATCTGAGTCGCAGGATGAGACAATCAGTCCCTCCTGCCCACCCCGCCCATGGCCTGGGCCCCTGACCCCGTGCCTTCCCGGCCCCAGCAGCTGGGTGTCTTTAGCAGGGGTTAGGCCAAGGGTGGGGGGGCAGGGGTGGGGTGACCTTCACGGCCATCTTGGCCCCTTGGGCCCTGGGGCAGGCAGCCCGAGTGGCCCCCAGAGGCCTCGAGGGGCTGGACCAGCCTGGCCCAGTCGGGGCCGACAGGGTTACAGACCCTCACTGCCCTGCCAGGCAAGACCTCTGCCAGAGAGCTGAGAACGCGCTCCTGTCCCAGTGCCAGGGATGTTTTCCTGCTGAGATGCAGCCCTCTGCTCCTGCTGCCCCCGGAGCCCCTGCCTCCCAGGCCGGGCTGATGCTCAGAGGACACAGCTGCTCCTGCAGGGTGACAGAAAGAAAGAAAGGAGGGGACAGGGCGGGGGTGCAGGAAGTGCCTTTCTTGGAACTCTGCACCAAAATAGCCCACTACGTTCCTACTCTGGGTCTCAGTGTCCCCACGGGGGAGGTGTGTGTCACCAAGGAGACCCTCACCAGGGAGGGGCCTGAGCTGACCTCAGTTTGGCTTCTGCCCGCCATCTTCCCACCCCTCCCACCCCTGACAGCCCTCACCACCCCCGCCTCGGGCTCTGCTCCACTTTGAAGTCCTAACATAAATACCATGTCTGCTTGGGTTCCCCTTCCCGGCCTGGTCACAGCCCCCAGACCTGGCTCCCACCCCAGCCAGCACTGGGGGTGCGAGCTGGGGGAGAGGAGCGAGGGAGGCCTGGACCACCCAGGGAAGGTGGCGAGCCAGAGACCCGGGGACAGGACCAGGGAGACAGAGCGGGTGAGATACCAGAGATGGAGAGGGGGGAAACAGAAGAGGGCAGAGAACAGAGAGACCCCAGAAACCAACAAGGTGACAATGCTGGGGACAGGAGAGGAGAAAGAGGGACCCCAGAGACAGACAGGGGAGCTAGAGACCCCGACAGAGAGGGAAGAGAGGAACAGGGAGGAAGAGACCCTGCAGTCAGAGGGAGGGACAGTGAGACACAGAGGTCCCCGGGGAATGTGAACGGGCAGGAAGAGAAGGGGAAAGTTCCAGGTGCCAGTGGAGACGGCAGGGGTGGAGACCAGGGTAGCAATGGAAAGAATGTGGTGGAAAGAGAAATGTCCCTGGAGACAGGGTGACCAACCATCTTTGTTTGCCCGGGGCTGAGGGGGCTCCAGGGACACGGCACTTGCAGTGCTGAGACCAGGCAAGTCCTCAGCAAACGGGGAAGAGTGGGTCACCCTGGGTGGCAGGCCTTTGCCAGATGCCACAGGGATCAGAGTCCACTCGCATATGTACCCTTCACACAGATGAGGAAGCTGTGGCCCGAGAAGGGCCATCCGGGACGTCCCTGGAGCACATGGCAGGGCCAAGGCAGGACCAGCTTCAGGGATGCTCCATGGAGCTGCACGGGCAAAGGGCTCCAGAGGGAGGACAAGAACAGTGAGGGCCGGGAGAGCACCTGTCCTGGGATCCCCAGGCTCGGGTACAGTCCCCGCTCTGCCTCCGCCTGTGTGACCTAGGGCAAGCCTCGTCCCTCTCTGGGCCATGTGAACACTGAGCGGAAGGGCCGGGCCCCTCTAGCTCTGATGGGAGCTCCAGGACTCATGGCCCCCTGGGCAGATGTGGCCAGATGTTCAGGTCAGGCATCTGACAGGAGAGAGACTGGGGCTCCAGCTGGGCCCAGGTTGGGCAATCCAGGGGCAGCCATATGCTTCTCCCCTCACAGCTGTGGGCACACGTGCGGGCCCTCGAGGACACACACGTCACCCAGCTGTGCACACCCACAGTAGTGCCAGGCTTTCACAAGCGTGCGCGTGCGCACACACACACACACACACACACACACACGGTCATGCACAGACACCAAGGTACATCCACAAACACACAGTCCCTCTGTATGACAAAGACACCTCTGCCCCACCTCAGCCCCCTCCAGCTGTCAGAATCCTTTACCCCAGGGGCCAGGCCTGGAAGACAACACTTTATCCTGGGTCCCACCTTCTCCAAGCCTCTCTCTCCCACCCTGTCTGGTCCAGCAACACACCCCTCCTGTGGGTCTCTCCCATCCAGAAGCACACAGGGTGTGGCACAGCACGTGGGGCAGGGGAGGGGGCCGCAATCAACCCCCTCCTTCCCAGATTCCCCTCCCTCCCCACTCCTGCCCTGGGACCTCTCCCACCCAAGACCAGGCGCCTCCCGCCCACCCGTTGGCCCTTCCTCCTGAAGCCTGAAGGCTGGGGTGGTTTGGGAAGAATTTAGAAATGGAGAGAGGTGGGGGGATGGGGACAAAAGAGAAAGGAGGAAAGGAGGTGATTTGTACACAAAGCAATGTGCTGGCTCAGCGGCCCTCATGCCAATGCTCTCTAGGACTCCTGCCCCGGGGGGGGGCGCCCCCCAATCACACTCGGCTCCCCCATGCTGGCTGCTCCACTGGGCCCTCTGAGGGCCAGCCCCTCTGCAAGCCGCCTTCACCCCAACACCAACAGGCCCACATACTGCATCCAGAATCACCGTCTGGCTTGTCCCAGTAGCTGGAAGACAACGTTCCTTCTGGGGAAGTGGGCTTCTGTTTCCATGGCCCTCCTGAGGTGAGCTCTCTCCAAAAGGGCCATGATCAGAGCAGGGAACCCCAGCCTCCTGACTCCCAATGTGAGTCAGCCACGCCTGGTGTCCTGAGCTGTCCCCACCCCAGCCAGGGAGACACATTGGCCTCAGGCCCCAACGGAGAAAACAGGCTGTGTGGTAACAGGGAAGCGTCACGCATGCTGCCTGCTGATGGTGACCCAAGCTGTCCCGTCCTCCTGGGCTGCACTCCTAAGATCCATAGGGTTACATTCTGAGTGTGCCATCCATCACGGTGGCAGCTAATTATAAATTAGCATTTCTGCCTGATTCCCTGTACCCAATCACGCATCTAAACATTTTCTCATCCACACACCCATCTACTTAGCCATCTATCCATCCATCCACTTACTCATTCCTAAATCCATCCATCTATCCATCCATCCACCCATCCATCTATCCATCCATCCCCCCATCCTCCAAGCATTTATTGCATCAGTTAGCATCTTCTCTGTGCTATGGGGGAACCAAGATGAGTCAGGTTGAACGGGACTGGCATGAAAACCACAGCAAGCCCCCCTCTATCCCCTCACCCCCAAATCCATGATGCTGTGCCCACTATATACCTTCTCCTGACGAGGGTAGGAAATTCTTTTTTTTTTTTTTAATTCATTCATTCATTCATTTGTTTATTTTTGGCTGGGTTAGGTCTTCATTGCTTTGCATGGGCTTTCTCTAGTTGTGGTGAGCGGGGGCTACTCTTTGTTGTGGTGCACGGGCTTCTCATTGCAGTGGCTTCTCTTGTTGCAGAGCACGGGCTCTAGGCGCCCAGGCTTCAGTAGTTGTGGCACGTGGGCTCAGCAGTTGTGGCTCGCAGGCTCTAGAGCTCAGGCTCAGTAGTTGTGGTGCACGGGCTTAGCTGCTCCGCGACATGTGGGATTTTCCTGGACCAGGGTTCGAACCTGTGTCCCCTGCATTGGCAGGTGGATTCTTAACCACTGCGCCACCAAGGAAACTTTAGGCAGCCTCCACCCCACCTCTCCCAACATGTATGGCCCTGGGGGTGGGGGGTAAGTGAGTGCTAGATGCCCATCCAAACTGGGCACCCAGGTGCATCTCCAAGTCTCATTCTGTACCTACCAAACCCTTAGTCTTGTTGGGGTCAGGGTGTCCCACTCCTCCCCACTACCGCCCGCCTCCTGGCTCAGGCTTCCCTCCACTTGCCCAGCCAGGCCATCTGGAATTTGGCCTTTGACCCTCCTCCTCCTGCCTGCCCCCCAATGCCTCACCCCCACTGAGGCTGTAGTCCTGACCTCTGATCTGACCCACCCACTCGCCAGACGGCCTGCAGCCTCCCCTCAGACGCCCCAGCACTGGCCATTGCCCGAATCATGACTGGGACCGCCACACCCTTGGACCAGGCTCCGGCCAGCCCCCGCCCGCCCCTGAAGAGCCTCTAGCGGCTGCCTTCCCCAGCCTGCCCCGCCTTGCTACCCAGATCTACAGCCAGCTCCCTCCCCTCTCCCAGACTATTGCAGCAACCTCCTGACTGGTCCCTGGCCTCCAGTCCCCCCTCCACCCACCGCATACCAGCCACAGGGATCTCTCATCACGCCTCTTCCCCGTGACCCCCATGATGGAGGCCAGCCTTCCAGGGGCAGCTCCATCGCTTTCCAGGCCAGGCCTCTACCCCGTTTCTGATACTTTCTCTCCAGTCTGCACTGTCCCTCTAACCCTAAACCTCCCTCCGGGCCCGGCAGAGTCCTTTGTATTCTCCAAACACATCTTGAGCTCTCCCAGCTCAGTAACTTTGTCTAGGCTGTGCCTTCTTCCCATCATGCCCTCCTTCCATCCTCATTTCTTGACATCATACCCAACTCTCAGACTGCTCCACCGACTCCTCAGGGCACTGCAGCAAAAAGAACTGGAAGAAGGGTCCGAGGCCTTGGTTCTGGTCCCAGCCCTGCCACACACTCTCTCTGAGACTCCCTGGGCCTCAGTGTACCCACCCACAAAAAAGCTTGCCGATTTCCAGGGATCTCCCAGGCCTGGGATGGTATGACTTCTGGGGAAGGCTGGGTGAATGTGGGGAGCAGGTGGGCTTTGGCTCCAGGCAGAATCGCATCACCCCCCCTGCGTTGCCCTGAGCCAGATTCTTCACTTAGCTGAGTCTCATTCACTCATTCATGCGTGCATTCATTCATTCTTTCGTTCAGCAAAACCCATTGAGCAGCATCTGTGGGCCAGGAGCTTTCCAGGCTCAGGGGATACAGTAGGGAATAAGACAATGACCCTGCCCAAATGGAGCTCGCAGTCTCCTAGGGCTGGAGTTCTCCACTAGGGGCAATGCTGCCCCCAGGGGACATGACATTTGGCAATGTCTGGAGTCTTTTTTTTTTTTTTTGGCCGCACCGTGAGTCCTGCGGGATCTTAGTTCCCCAGGATGGAACCTGCGCCCCCTGCAGTGGACGTGTGGAGTCTTAACCACTGGAACACCAGGGAAGTCCCAAGGAGTCACTTTTTATTGTCCCAGCTGGAGGGATGCTACTGGCATCTAGACAGAAGCCAGGGATGCTGCTAAACATCTTACAATGCACCACACAGTCTCTAGAAAGTATCATTACCCAGCCCTGAATCTCAATAATACCGAAGGCGAGAAACCCTGGCTATTGGGGAATTCAGGCCAGCAAGCAAATATATACCACGTCAGATAGGGGTAAGTGCAGAGGAGAAAAATGGAACAAGACCAGGGGACCAGGGAGCCCCAGCGTATGGCGGAGGAGGGTGGTGGTCTGGGATGTTGATACCTGAGCTGAGACCTGAAGAAAGTGAATAAGCAGAGACTTTGCATCTTTCGGGAAGAGTGTTCTAAGCAGAGGAACAGCCAATACCAAGGCCCTGAGGTAGACATGTGCCTGGTGAGTTTAAGGAACATCCACAGGCCAGAGTGGCTGGAGCAGAGGGAGTGAGGGGAAGGGAGAGGGATGAGAGAGGGAGTTTGTGGGGAGATCACAAGAGCCTGGAGGCCGAGCGTGGTAAAGACTGGCCTTTCTTCTGAGTTGGGACAGGGGCCTCGAGGGTTCTGAGCAGGAGGGTGACTGGATCTGACTTGGGGTTTAAAAAGATCCCTCTGGCAGGATGGAGAAGGCAAGAGAGAGACCAGAGGAGAGGGCGTTGCACAAGTCTAAATGGTCAAGGGTAGTGGCCAGACGTGGTGGCAAAGGGGTGAGACGCAGTCAGATTCTGGATCTGTTCTGAAGGTGAAGACAACAGGATTTTCTGAGAGATTGGATGTGGGGTGTGGGAGGAAGAGGAGTCAAGGATGACCTCAAGGCTTTGGGTCTGAGCCAGGGGAAGGATGAACTGCCCCGCATTGACTTTCCTCTCATGAGAAGGGGGATAATTCTCTGTGCTTCACAGATGTAAACCGTGAAAGAATGACCTTCCTGGCACATAGCAAGCCCTTCTAAAGTCCTGGTTCTCAAGGGGATTGGCCGCGTCTGCAAGGCCAGCCCTGCCACTGTGAGAAGGTTAGCAAAGCCGCCCTGGTTCCATCCCCCCCGCCCCCCAGATTTGCTCAGAAGACTAAGGAACATTTGTCTCATGCTTTGCAGCTGACAAAGCACGTTTGCACACCCTGAGTGCCGTGATACAATAGCCCTGCTGAGCTGAAGGGCCCTGACACGTTAGCCCCGTTTTGTAGGTAAGAAAAATGGAGACCCAGAGAAGGTCAGCGACTTCCTGCAGTCACACAGCCGATTGTGGCAGAGTGGGAAGCCGGATCAGGACAGCACGCTGAGGGGCAGAACCTCTTCTCAGCATCCCCGCCCCGGCTCAAATTTCTGCTAAGAGTGCAGTGGGTGTGCACGGGTTAATCTGACAACCAGCTCCCCAGGGACCATCCTGAATAATGGGCTCAGTACACATGCCTCCAGAGGCTTCCAGGAGGGGCGGGAAGAGGACCCCAGCCAGGCCTGCGCAGCAGGCCCTGTATGGGGGCAAGGAGGGCTCCACACATGTGACGGCTGTGTCACACACACGTGTGTACCATTGTGCGCCCCATGTCCATACGTGGCCTCTCACCAGTCCCCTCCCAGCCAGCCCTGTTCACCCTGCCCACCCCCTCCCCCATGCACCCTGCCCTCCTGCAGTAGGGAGCCCAGAGAAGCATTTCCTGTTTGGGGGCCGCCTCCTCCCCCTCTAAGTCCAGATTCCCAGGGCCCCAGGCTGAGCAGAGGTGAAGGGAGGGCAGCCCCCTGCCCCTCCTCCTTCCCTGGCCACCCCCAACACCCGGTCCAGCTGGAGCCAGGAGGCTTGAGGGCAGAGGTAGGAGCTCAGTATATAAATGAGGGCTGCGGATGCCCACGTCTGTGTGATCGAGGTGCTTCCCACGTCCAGGGCCTGCATGCGAAGGTGGGTGACTTCCTGTGTTAGGGCCTGCAGAACGCCACACCACTTTCGCATGTACACCTAAAGCGTTTAGCATGTCAGAGTATGTGCAACCTGGGACGAAGGGACAGAGTATCGAGAGAGTGCTCTTGTGTGTGGAGAGGAGTATACACACGTGTGTGATGTGAGAGCGTGAGTCAGAGCATGTTTCCACACACATGACAAGCAGTTGTTCACGGGTGTGATGAGGTCAGTGTGTCCCGATTGGGGTCTCTGTGAGTCTCTGGGAAGCGACCTCAACCCTCCGCCAAGAGCCCCAGACGGCGCTGGAGTTTTCTGAGGGTCGTCCAGCCTCCTCTCCTCGACTCCCGGCCTGTTAGCAGCGCCTCCTCCCCTCCCCTGCCCCCAATCCCAGCACCCCCCACCCCTGCCCCCCGCCCGACTGCTTCCTGCTCTGGCGGCCCCCGGGGAGCGAGAGAAGGGAGCTGGCAGCGGCCCCAGCCCACTCCTTACAAGGCCTGAGCCCGGCCCGGGCCCGCCCCCGGCCCGCCCGCTGGAGGCCCCAGTCACTCCCCCTGTCAAGAGCGGCTGCCGGCCGGGCCCGGGCCAGTCAGGGGGCGTCGCGATGCTGCTGCGCCTGCTGCTGGCCTGGGCGGCCGCGGTGCCTACGCTGGGCCAGGCCCCCTGGGCCGCCGAGCCCCGCGCTGCCTGCGGCCCCGGCAGCTGTTACGCGCTCTTCCCAAGGCGCCGCACCTTCCTCGAGGCCTGGCGGGCCTGCCGTGAGCTGGGGGGCGACCTGGCCACGCCGCGGACCCCCGAGGAGGCCCGGCGCGTGGACAGCCTGGTGGGCCCCGGCCCGGCCAGCCGGCTGCTGTGGATCGGGCTGCAGCGGCAGGCCCGGCACTGCCAGCCTCAGCGCCCACTGCGGGGCTTCACGTGGACCACAGGGGACCAGGACACGGCCTTCACCAACTGGGCCCAGCCCGCCACGGGTGGGCCCTGCCCGGCCCAGCGCTGTGCGGCCCTTGAGGCGAGTGGCGAGCATCGCTGGCTCGAGGGCTCGTGCACGCTGGCCGTCGATGGCTACCTGTGCCAGTTTGGCTTCGAGGGCTCCTGCCCAGCGCTGCCCGATGAGGCAGGCCAGGCCGGCCCCGCCGTCTACACCACGCCCTTCCACCTGGTCTCTGCAGAGTTTCAGTGGCTGCCCTTCGGCTCTGTGGCTGCCGTGCCGTGCCAGGCTGGCAGAGAAGCCTCTCTGCTCTGCGTGAAGCAGCCTGACGGTGGCGTGGGCTGGTCGCGGACTGGGCCCTTGTGCCCCGGTACTGGCTGCGGCCCGGACAACGGGGGCTGTGAACACGAGTGCGTGGAGGAGGCGGACGGTCGGGTGTCCTGTCGCTGCACCGAGGGCTTCCGGCTGGCAGTGGACGGGCGCAGCTGCGAGGACCCCTGTGCCCATGCCCTGTGTGAGCAGCAGTGTGAGCCTGGAGGGCCACAGGGCTACAGCTGCCACTGTCGCCTGGGTTTCCGGCCAGCCGAGGATGAGCCGCACCGCTGCGTGGACACAGATGAATGCCAGATTGCCGGCGTGTGCCAGCAGATGTGCGTCAACTACGTTGGTGGCTTTGAGTGCTACTGCAGCGAGGGCCACGAGCTGGAGGCTGATGGCATCAGCTGCAGCCCCGCTGGGGCCATGGGCGCCCGGGCTTCCCAGGACCTTGGGGACGAGTTGCTGGATGATGGGGAGGATGAAGAGGATGAAGATGAAGCCTGGGAGGTCTTCGATGGTGGCTGGACAGAGATGCCTGGGATCCCGTGGATGGAGGCCACGCAGTCACCTGACTTTGGCCTGGCCTATAGACCTAGCTTCCCAGAGGACAGAGAGTCACGGATGCCCTACCTGGACCCCACCTGGCCACCCCCGCTTAGTGCCCCTAGGGTCCCCTACCACTCCTCAGTGCTCTCTGTCACCCGGCCTGTGGTGGTCTCTGCCACACGCCCCCCACTGCCTTCTGCCCACCAACCCCCTATTGTCTCTGCCACGCGTCCACCCCTGCCCCCTGTCCCTCAGCCCCCCGTGATCCCTGCAGTACAGCCAGCTTTTCCCTCTGACCACCAGTTCCCCAAGATCTCAGCCAACTCTCCAGATCTGCCTTCTGCCCACCGACCCCCCGTTATCTCTGCCACACACCCAGGACCAACCCCTGCCCACCGGCCCCCAAGTATCTCAGCCAAATATCCTGAACTGTTCCCCGCTCACCAGTCCCCCATGTTTCCAGATACCCAGAATGCCACTCATTTGCCTCGAATCCCAGCTAACCACGCCCCTCTGGTCACCACCTCCAGCGCCCGTCAAACGCCTGTGACCCCAGATATCCCGGTCCTCAAAGCCCAGGCCACCCACCATCCCATTACTTCCACTGTCCAATCTTCTCTGATCACTACCTCCAGGCCCCCTGTGTCGCCTACCCATCAAGTCCCCGTGCCTGCTGCCACCCAACCCCCAGCCTTCCACACTCCCCTGCCCCCAGAGAGCCCCACTAAACAGACCTTACTCGCTAGCCCGACACACTCCCATTCCAAAGCCCGACAAGTCCCAAGGGAAGGTACCCCTGACCCCAACCTGGCCCCGTGGCTGCCCTCGGCAGTCCCCACAGCCCTGGGGGAGGCCAGTCCAGCAGGCCGCAGCCGCAGGGATGATCGGTGGCTGCTGGTGGCACTCCTAGTGCCAACATGCGTCTTCTTGGTGGTCCTACTTGCACTGGGCATCGTGTACTGTACCCGCTGTGGCCCCCACGCGCCCAATAAGCGCGTGACCGACTGCTATCGCTGGGTCACCCACACCGGGAGCAAGGGCTCAACGGAACCCGTGCCCCACCGGGGCAGCCTCACAGGGGTGCAGACCTGCAGAACCAGCGTGTGATGGGGCGCAGCCCCTGCTCTGTGGGGTGGGGGAAGGGCCATGCGTTGGACACATGGGCCAGGCTGCACCAGGGACCCACGGGGGCTGCCCAGCTGGACAGAAGGCTTCCTGGTCCCCCGGGCCCAGCCAGGCTCCTCTCTCAGTCAACCGCTAGACCTGACTCTTGGGAGCTCTGTTTCCTGGCTCAGCACTCACGACGGAGGAGATGCCGAGGCCCCCCAGGACCTCAGGGGGTGGGTTCTGGGGTCTTCTCCAATAAACGGGGTGCCAACCTCACCCAAAGCTCCTGACCCCCATTGGTGCCTGAGGGGAGGGTCTGGGAGGACTCAGAAAAAAAGAGGGGATCTTCCTTCAGCTTTTTTGGGCTCCCCAGGAAATAAGGTAAGACTCCTCAAGGCAGGGTATGCTTTAGAGATTCTCAGGGAAACAGGAGCCCAGAGAGGGCAGAACTTTGCCCAAGGTCACACAGAGAGCCTAGGAGTGGGAGGTTCGGCATGAAGAGAATTTCATATTGGTTCCTCTTTTTACCATAACTCTTAGAAGGTGGGACTGAATCTGGAATGAGGGCTTCTGCTGAACTGGAGCCAAACTGGGGTTTAGGGGGTCAAAGGCAAGTTCTAGGCCTGGTGATTCTGGGGAGTGAAGGCGGTCTAGAGAGTCAGCTCTGGTACTTCCCTTCCCCTCCTCAAAGGCCGCCCAGAAGTTGGTGTCTGGGGCTCAGGCGGCTTGAGTCAAGGGTGCTGTCACCCCCCTGGGTTGTAGGCGATGGGAGGCACTCCTCTCTGCTCTGGGGAGGCGGTGGGAGTAAGAGCCTAGAAGCTGGGCTGCGGAGAGCCAGGAGCCCAGGAGCGAGATCCCACACGCAGCTCCCTGGGCAGCCTCCTGAGCAAGGCCTTCCCATCTTGGGCCACACTGTGCCCTTCTCTGTGTGGATGGTGCTGGGAGAGGGAGAACTGCAGACCGAGCAAGGCTCAGGCTGCTCCAGGCTGAGATGTGCCATGAACGGGAGGAGGGGATGGTAAAAAAAAATCACAGCCTGTGGGGACCCAGCAACCTCCCTCATCCTGGGCTCATTGCCTTGGGGGGACCAAGGAGGGGGAGGCGTGGCAGGGGGAGGGGAGGGGGAGGCGTGGGTTCCCACCACCTCTGTGATTTTTCAGTTGCCGCTTCTAAGGGACCTCTAACTAGGACGGAGCAGAACCACCACGACCACCCGGGCAGGCGAGGAGGGGTGACCCAGAGCCCCCTTTCCTATGCAGTGCCCTTTGCCACCCTCTGACCCCAGGGGCTGGGCCTGGGCTAGAAGGCTGAGCTGGGCCCCAAGGGACCAGGAGAGGAGGGGCGGGAGTTGGGGACGAATAGAGGCGCGGGGTGGGGGGCGGCACGGAGGGGGCGGAGGGAACGCTACGCACCGCCCCCCCTCCGCTCTCACGTTCCCCTAACTCAAACCAGACGCCCCCGACAGATCCAGCCCAAGCTTTTAACGTTGGAGGCGCCGCCGGAGAGGTTCACTGGATGGGAGTGGGGGTCGCGAGGTGGTCCAAAGGCCTAGGTCTGAGAAGAAGGTGGGGGGCGCAGACTGGGGGTTGACAGAGCCTGCCAGGACGGGAAGAACTAGAGCTCCCTCCTGTGACCCTGGGCAGGAGATCCACAGCGCCCCGAGGGCAGGAAGGAGTTAAAAGCACTGCTGTCGGAGGGCGGGGATGGGAGTGGGGAAGGGGGCCCAGAGCCGGCTCTTTGTCATCCTGTAATGAGCACCAGATGCGGAGCTGCGTGCGGCCCTAAACAGACAGCCTCCCAGGGCAGAGCCCCCACTAGCGCCGAAATGGGGCTCCGCCCAGACCCAGAGCTGCGTTTGAGGCTCCGCCCACTGATTCAGGCCCCGCCTCCTCCAGGCGCGACCCGGGCCTGCACTATCAGCTTGGCTTCTCGGAGCTACGAGCCACGCCCACCCACTGCTGTCTGGCGTCCCCTCAGGAACTCTCCAGAGGCTACGCCCACCAAGGCCACAAGCCTCGCCCCCTGCCGGCTCAGAGGTTCTCGCCGAGCGATTGCCCCGCCCCTCTGCTCTATCAGCTCCGCCCCGGCCAAGGCAGTACCTAGGCCCCGCCCACCAGGGCCATAGCCCCGCCTCCTAAGCGCAGCGTGCGCTAGGAGACTGGAGGTTATTAGTTGCAGCTTCCAGGAGGTATGAACTCCGCCCAGAATTTGCACATTCTCCTCACGCAGCTCCGCCCTTTGCAGAGCTGGGGACTAGGTCCACGAGTGTAGGGAATCCCGCAGAGACATGAACTCTGTCCGGTAGAGATGCAAACTCCGCCCTCCAGGGGTTCACCGCGTTCCATTCTAGCTTCTCTTCAGGCTACACACCCAGCTACAAGCCACGCCCCCCCCCAGCATCCAACATCGTAGGGTCGGGACCCCAGACCGGCCTCACCAAGGGAAGAGCTCCGCCCACGTATGGCTAACACACTTTCGCTTCTTACTGAGGTAATGGCCCACCTACACAGAGCCCCAGGGCCCTCCCACTAAGAATGCCCAGAAGCCCCGCCCTTGATGGTCCCTTAAGTCCCGCCCACCCAGAGCGCTGCTCTCTGGGGCTTTGAGCACAGGCATCAACCACGCAGAGAAAGTAACCCAACCTCTCCTCTCAGGCTCCGCCTCCTGTTAATGTATAGCCCCACCCACCCTAGGCCCCACCTTCTCAGGACGGAAGCCACGCCCGCTCCGGATCTGGGACCCTCGAAGTCCTCACTGCCTCTGGGTATGCTCAGACTACTGGGTCCGAACCCTATTGACCAGGATGCCCCTTGGACCCGACCCGGGCGCCCACTCTCCTTCCCTGCCCCCGGTTTCCGTTCGTCTAGATCGCGGGTTCTTTGGAGGGAGCTCCAAGACGGTATCAAGAGTCCGGCGGACGGTGTCCATGAATGGGCCTTTGGCGCCACCTACCTTCGGTGGCTTGAAGCCACCAGAAAGCCTCAATCCGGCCTCTCCCAGAGCACACTAGTGTTCAATGAATAGTTGCTTAATTTATTAATTGTTTATTACTGTAATATCTGCCGAGTTCCCCCGGCAAAACGGCAGATCTGCTCGCAGGTGCCCTCCGTCGTATTTGGAAGACCCCAAGACGGCTTCACATTGGTCCTCAAGCTGAGGCTGTCCCTGCCAGTCTTCATAGCAGCTGGTGGGACTCTTGCTGTTCTTCCTCTTGAATCCTGTTTCCCGGGGGCGAAAGAACAGCGTCTCACCTGGGGTCAAGAACTGTTAGCGCTGGGCCCTCCCTTCCCCCAACTAGCGCTCGGATGTGTGGACACCTTTCATAGGGGTGTGTGTTTAGCGGGAGGGAGTGGGTTTGGGCTCAGAGGTCCTCAGCTGGGATCTGACAGTCACAGTTTTTGGAGTGGAATTGATGTCAAGGCCGACCTCTGTATCAGTGCTCATCCCTACATTTGAAAATATTAGTCTGCTGACTCCTACACTAGACGGGGTTTGGGGGGGGTTCTCCAGGGAGCCCTGGAGGTTCTGGAGTTCAGCACTAGGAACTCAATAAAATATTCTTCAAACAATATTGGAACAGGCTGGGGAGCTATAATTGAGGGGGGTTGGAACTAACACCTACTGAGCTCAACTAGGTGCCAGCACTCCCTGCTTCAGAACCACCCCCGGCAAACTCAGGCCTGGGGAGTAGGATGCCTTCCAGAGGGGATTCCACCTCTGGTGTCCTGGCCTCTACAAATGCGAGTGGGGTTTGATGCCAAATACTAATTAAAAGAATAGTAGATGCTTGCAGCCTTATTATATGCCTAGCCCAATTCTAAGGGCTTTACATTTAAGAATCTTTTAAGAACATAGCATTTAAAGAACATTTAAAAGGGCTTCCCTGGTGGTGCAGTGGTTAAGAATCCACCTGCCAATGCAGGGGACACGGCTTCGAGCCCTGGTCCAGGAAGATCCCACATGCCGTGGAGCAACTAAGCCCGTGCGCCACAACTACTGAGCCTGCGCTCTAGAGCCCGTGAGCCACAACTACCGGACCCGCGTGCCACAACTACTGAAGCCCATGCACCTAGAGCCCATCTCCGCAACAAGAGAAGCCACCGCAGTGAGAAGCCTGCACACCTCAACAAAGAGTAGCCCCTGCTCGCCGCAACTAGAGAAAGCCCGCATGCAGCAACAAAGACCCAACACAGCCAAAAATAAATAAATAAAATAAGTAAATTTTTAAGAAAAGAACATTTAAGAACCATAACAATCCCCAAGAATTGCCATTTTTACCACAATTTATGAATGAGGAAGCTGAAGGCACTTGCCTGAGTGCCTTGTGTTAAGCCACCTGCCCTACTTGACCAAGTTAGCAAGTAGAGGTTTGAATCCAGGTAGATTCTGTGATCCTCACCCCTAGAGCAGAGCTAGTGCATAATGACCGCCATGTCTCTGATCAGAAAATGCCCACTTCCCAGGGAACTTGCTTTTAGGGGTGAGGCTGCAAGATGTGGGCTCCCAGGCTGATCATGATGTGATTGGGTGTGGGGGGCAGGTGAAGCCTTCCTCACAGTCAGTTGTTATGGTTTTGGTGAATGATGATGCTAAGTGAGGCATGGCCTGTGACCTCGTGGGATCCAGACAAGGGGCCCAGACCAGATGCAGCTTTAGGGCCCCTGAGAGTGGCCATGCTTTAGCGTGATTTTGGTGAGTTTGGGAATTTCTTTCCAGGAGACCAGCTGGCAGTGGTTAAGACCAGGCACCCTAGGGACTTCCCTGGTGGCACACTGCCAATGGAGGGGACACGGGTTCGAGCCCTGGCCCGGGAAGATCCCACATGCTGCGGAGCAACTGGGCCCGTGCGCCACAACTACTAAAGCCCGCACGCCTAGAGCCAGAGCTCCACAACAACAGAAGCCACCGCAATGAGAAGCCCGAGCACCGCAACAAAGAGTAGCCCCAGCTCGCTGTGACTAGAGAAAGCCCGCGCGGCAATGAAGACCCAACGCAGCCAAAAAACAGAAGACCAGGCACCCTGCACCAAACAGCCTTGCTTTGATTCCAGCTCCACTACCTGAGGGTTGGGGACATTAGGCAGGTTCCCTAATCGTTCCTCATTTGAACAATGTGTATATGATAATACCCATGATAGCCACAATAATCTGCTGGAGACGAGAAGGATCTCTCTATGAGGAGAGGCAGGTTTCTTGATGGAAGCCTATGACATTCAGGGTGGCTGCAAGAACCTCCTGTAGGAAGTGCTGTCTGCTTTAGCTGCCAGTGGGGAGCCCTGAAGACAGAGTCCAGAAACTGATCATGGGAGAGCTGAATCCACAGAAACTGACATCATACGCCCACCAAGTCCCTACGGCAGAGGTTCCCAAACACTGTTGGTTCACCACGTCCTGAGTGTCTCCGTTGATTTTTTCATGGTGTCCCTTGGTCACCCAACAGTTCCATTTAATAGTTAGGTTCAAATGACGTAAGAAGTACTTGTGTTTTAATACCTCAGTGGTCATTTGAGAAAATAATACACATACATTGAAAGATACAAAAGTATTTTATTCTTAAATAACCACAATCACTTGCTGATGGGTGTGTGCACCACTTCTCAAAACTTGGAGTGAGACAGGACATCGTCACCTTCATTTCCTGTTCTGCATTGACTTTCCCTGTGGTACTTGCTTTTTATCATGGCAGCTGCCAAAAATCCAGCTGTGCAAAGATATTATGTCATCGAAAGGAACGTACTGCAATCCGATGTTGAAGCTGTGAACTGCCTCGAGCTAGCAGCTTGCCAGTTGTCTGACAGATATCCAGTATCTCTGTGTTTCCCTCAAAGTTTTATAATATTTCATGGCATCCCCATGAGTTTGCTGCAGTGCATGGGCCCTGCATCAAAGGAAGGATCTTGTTAGACGCCAGGATTCTGAAGGAGGATGCCTGTGAGGAGTGGGAAGAAGGTGCGAGGTTGAGGGTGCCTGGAACCCTTCCCCTCCCCCTTGCTCTACTCCATTGCCAGGTTTGTCCCATGATAGCTAATGAGAAGGAGGAAAATGAAAACAAAACGGCCGGTTGGGGGTGGTGGGGGTGGGGGTGTGATGAATTGGGAGATTGGGATTGACATGTATACACTGATGTGTGTAAAATGGATGACTTATAAGAAAATAAATAAATAAATAAACATTAAAAAAAAAAACAACACCAAAACGGGCCTGTGGGTGGGCAAAATCAGATTAGAAAGATGATATCACTCCCAAGATGAATGATATCACTCCCAAGATGAATGACGGAAGCCTGTGGAGAAGAGGCAAACCTGGCTTTGAGGGTACACTACCAGGCAGCAGAAAGTAAAGATTTAGGTCTTAACACATGGATTGCCTTACGGGAAGCTGGATTTTCTCACTCTAATGCAGGCATCTGACAGCAGCTTTTTCAGAGGGTTCACTCCAGCCCCAACCTAGCACTGGTCACACTGGGAAGAGTCAGACTTCCTTGGAATAATACAGAGGAAAGAATTCCGAGGCTTTGGAGAACAGAATGGTAAAATCAGTCTATCCCACCTGTTAGCTGACCAACCTCACAGACTGATGTGTCACCGGGTCCCAGAGATTCTCTGCTCTCAGTGGCCATTGAAAATAGGCTGATTAGGACTTCCTTGGTGGTGCAGTGGTTAAGATTCTGTGCTTCCACTGCAGGGGGCATGAGTTCGATCCCTAAATGGGGAAGTTCTGCATGCTGTGCGGTGCGGCCCCAATAAATAAATAAATAACTTTTTACATTAAAAAAAAAAGACAGACTGATTAAAGAAGCCCTCGAAGGACTGATTAAAATGGGTGCTCTACCTGGATATTTCAGGATAATAATCTCCCTCTTTCAAGGTTCTTAACCTTAATCATATCTGCAAAATCCCCTTTTCCATGTAAGATAATATACTCACAGGTTCCAGGGGATTAAGATGTGGGCATATTTGGGGCCATCATTCTGACAGCCACACTTAGGGACCAGGCAAACAGTGCTGGGTTGGTGTGAGATCCCTCTAGCCACAGCGAGCAGGTCCTGCAGTGGAGCGCCCAGTAGGACAGATGATAAAATCTTCTTTTTATTGTCGGCTTGTTTACTAGTGAGAAGTTGCCAGCCACTTTCTGCTGCAGCCAGACTGCTGGGAGAGGTGCTGTTATCTGCCGATTTTCACCCAACAGTCATTCCTGGTCCTGTGGCCATGGCACTGGAGGGGACAGTGTGCTGCCACAGCTGTCACAGCCTTGGGAGTGAGGGGCTGCGTCAGGAGATGTTTCCAGCTTTGGCCTGTATCCAGACCCTCGTACTGAACTTATGTCTAGCCACCCCCTCTTGGGGGCCCTTGGGGTTCTTTCCTGCCATCTGATCTCAGTTCAAGTCCATCACCAGCATCTGGAGCTGTGTAATCACTTTATGTGTTGTTGTTGTTTCTTATTTATTTATTTATGTATTTATTGGCTGCGTTGGGTCTTCGTTGCTGCGTGGGCTTTCTCTTGCTGTGGCGAGCAGGGGGCTACTCTTCGTTGTGGTGTGCGGGCTTCTCATTGCAGTGACTTCTCTTGTTGCGGAGCACGGGCTCTAGGCACGCGGGCTTCAGTAGTTGTGACACACGGACTCAGTAGTTGTAGCTCGCGGGCTCTAGAGGACAGGCTCAGTAGCTGTGGCTCACGGGCTTAGTTGCTCCGCGGCATGTGGGATCTTCCCGGACCAGGGCTCAAACCTGTGTCCCCTGCATTGGCAGGCGGATTCTTAACCACTGCGCCACCAGGGAAGTCTCTATGTAATCACTTTAAACCTCAGAAGGAAAGGAGGTCTCAAATGCTCTCCTCCCAGGGGTACCTTGGCCCCCAGGCAGTCAGCAAACTTCGATGTCAAGCAAAATAGAAGGGAATCTTTGGTAGGACATTGGGAGCCGTGGGGCTAAGGGTTAATGTGGGCTGAAAGTCAGACCTGGACACAAGCAGAAGCTGGGGTAGCTTGGGAGGCTGGAGCGGGGACGCAGGAGCCGCGTGATCAGGCCACTGCCGGATGCTTGTCCCCAGCCAGGCTCAGAATATGTGAGACTTTGCCTAAAATTTACATTCCAAGCATCCATTTGGCCTCTCTTGGATCATGGGCCTGCAATTGTGTTGGTTGAAGAGGAGGGGAAGTCTTTCAGAAGGGGAAGATTACAGAACCACCAGCTGGTTTAAAGCGGCAGGCAACCTCTAAGTGGCAGTTTCTCTCACTAATAAGGAAATAATTAAAGAGGAGATTTTAATTTTCTTCCCTAGTAGAGGCTCCGCCACAGAGCTTGCTCACAGAGGACCCACCTCGGACTATTTTCCTCGTTCCTGTGTGTAATTTAGGACATTTTGACACATGCAGAGCCCCATATCCCCATGGGAACAAGGGCTATTACAGGGAGAAGGGTCAAGTAGAGGCCACTGGAACCCCCCCAGACACTAAAACAACAAACCATTCACTCACTTGTCCAATATTTATCAAGACCGTACTATGCATCAGAGACTCCACAAGGGATCAGGGTTACAAAAGTAACCAGACAGGAGAGCAGCAAGAATACATAAGGTAAGGAGGGGGGCGAGGGGCAGGGAGAGAAATAGGTGAGGGAGATTAAGAGGTACAAACTTTCAGTACAGCATAAATGAGTCATGGGTATGAAATGTACAGTGTGGGGAATATAATCAATAATTAGGTAATATATTTGTATGTGACAGATGACAGCTAGGCTTATCATGGTGATTATCTTGAAAGGTATAGAAATATTGAATCACTATGTTGTATACAAGGAATTAACAAAGTGTCATAGATCAGTCATATTTCAAAAACAAACAAACTCATAAAAAAAGAGATCAGATTTGTGGTTACCAGAGGTGGGGGCTAGGAGGATGGGGAATTGGATGAATGTAGTCAAAGGTACAAAGTTCCAGTTATAAGATAAATAAGTACTAGGGATGTAATGTACAACATGACAAGATAATTAACAGTGCTGTATGTATTATATGAAAGTTGTTAAGTAAATAAGTTTAAGAGTTTTCATCACAAGGAAAAAATTTTTTCTATTACTTTAATGTAAGTCAAATCATTATGTTGTACACCTTAAATGTATACAGTGCTATATGCCAATTATATCTCAATAATACTGGGAAAAAGAGGAATACGTAAGGTGAGACCACCCAGGGCCCTGCTCAGGCAGGAGAGGGTGGTGATCTGAACCAAGGCAGAAGCAGAGCTGGGATGGGAGGAGAGAGTAAAGTTGAGAGGTGGTTGGCAAGTGGATTTGGACCGGATCAGTGACCGGCTGAATGTGAAGGAGGACTGTGGCCGCCGGGTTTTGGCTCCCCCTGGTGGTGCCATTCATGGAGGCGGAGACATGGAAGAAGCAGCCACTTTGGAGAGATGGGTGCTATTCAGTGTGGGCTCTACTGCGTTTGCCGTATTTGGAAGTCACTCAAGTGGGCTACTCAAGAAGGTACCTGTATGCCTGAATCCAGAGCTCAAGGAAGAAGGCCAGGTTGAAGATGGAGATTGGAGCTTCCTTTCTACCCCACAGTTGGCGGTCCCTGAAACCACCGGAGCTGCCACCTTCACTGGTGAGTCCTTCACGTTCCACCCCTTGCTTTCCCAGCAAACAAACGAGCGATGCGCTTTTTTTGTTTTTGTTTTGTTTTTGTTTTGTTTCGTTTGGCTGCACCGCGTGGCTTGCGCGATCTTAGTCCCCCAACCAGGGATTGATCCCGGGCCCCAGGCGGTGAGAGCAACGAGTCCTAACCACTGGACCACCGGGGAATTCCCCTCCAACTCCTAACTTCATAACTGTCCACAGAGTCTGAAATTTTCAAGGATCTTATGTTTGTTTTATAAGTGTTTTTTAGAGTTTTGAACTTGATTTTTATTAAAATATTAGTCTAATATTAAAATATTAGTTATAACACATTGTGGTTTTTTACAATATTTATTTATTTAGCTGCGTTGGGTCTTTTTTTTTTTAATTAATTAATTAATTTATTTTTGGCTGCATTGAGTCTTCGTTGCTGCACACGGGCTTTCTCTAGTTGCAGCCAGCGGGGGCTACTCTTTGTTGCGGTGCGCGGGCTTCCCACTGCGGTGGCTTCTCTTGTTGCAGAGAACGGCCTCTAGGCGCGTGGGCTTCAGTAGTTGTAGCATGTGGGCTCAGTAGTTGTGGCTCGCGGGCTCTAGAGCGCAGGCTCAGTAGTTGTGGCGCACAGGCTTAGTTGCTCCGTGGCATGTGGGACCTTCCCTGACCAGGACTCGAACCCATGTCCCCTGCATTGGCAGGCGGATTCTTAACCACTGCGCCACCAGGGAAGTCCACCCACATTGTGTTTTATAACACAAAAATTAAAACTCTTCTACTGAAAAAAAAAAATCAGTATTTTTATTTTGGTCAGTTTTATTTTATAAGTTTTACAAACAGCAGCCAAAAAGAAGAAAAATACAACTGCCTTTTCCTGGGCAACCACAGGTTACCGAAAATTAGCCGATTTTGGTCTCAGCTGACATACCAGACAGAAACTCCTCCTTGGAGCAGAGCCAGCACAACCTCTGGCACTTGGTGTGCAGTTATCAATTTGGCCGCTCTGCTTTTCTTCGTTGCTGTTGATCTGACTCCCAGGGGCTTTTTGCCTTCACCCAGCGGGGCAGCAGCTCGCCTTTCCACCCTGACTCAGGGACGTGTCCTTGTCCTTTCCAGCCACTTCAGTGATAAATTCATACTCAGGGGCTCTGGAGGACAGAGGGCAGTGGGTGTGACCTGGGAAGGAAGATGAAACTCACAAAAAGTGCACGGGCCTGCCACCTGGGGGTGCTCTAGGGGTCCGGTAGTTCTGGGTCTGCATCCACAAAGGGGACACAAAACCTCATGGGCTGCTGTGGGTTGGGGAGGCAGCACACACTTCCCTGGCTGCCCTTCTCGGGCCCATGGGCCCACTTCCAGTGAGACTGAGTGATGCAAATCTCCTTTGGCAGGTCTGGGCCACAGGATAAGGTGAAGCGGGCCACCAGCCAATCCTCAGGACCTTGTAGCCCCAGTAACCCCAGAGGTGTTGGTAGAAGCTGTGGAATCATTCACTTAACACATGTTCACTGGACATTGACTGTATGCCAGGCGCTGTGCTGGCTGCTGGTGAGTGTGTGTGCACATGCGCAATATGGACCTATTTATCTATTTATTTATTAATTATTTTATTTATTTTGGCTGCATTGGGTGTTCGTTGCTGCGTGCGGGCTTTCTCTAGCTGCGGCGAGCGGGGGCTACTCTTCGTTGTGGTGTGCAGGCTGCTCATCGCGGTGGCTTCTCTTGTTGCGGAGCACGGGCCCTAGGCACGCGGGCTTCAGTAGTTGTGGCATGTGGACTCAGTAGTTGTGGCTCGCGGACTTAGTTGCTCCGAGGCATGTGGGATCTTCCCCGACCAGGGCTCAAACCCGTGTCCCCTGCATTGGCAGGCGGATTCTTAACCACTGCACCACCAGGGAAGCCCTGGAGTACCTATTTATAATTAATAACAGTAATAGTACAAATGATGATGATAGGTAAATTTATTGAGCACTTGCTATGCTGTAAACCCCGTTTTTAGCATGGTGGCATATTATCTTTTTTTTTTTTTTAGTACTGTTGTGATTTTATTCTTATTTATTTTTTATAGTTGATTTACAATCTTGTGATGGTGGCATATTATCTTATTTAATCCTTATGACAACCCGTGGAAGTCAGAAGATTCTATTATTATCTCCCATTTTGCAGCTGAGAGAGAGGATAAGTAACTTGCCCAGGGCCACTCAGGTGGTAGTGGCAGAATTGGAACTCCGTCAGACTGAAAGGTCTGCACCTGTTACCATTTGCCTCCCATAGCTTAGTTCTAAGAGAAGAAACAAATAATAACCTCATGCATACATAAATAAAAATAATTGCCACTTATGGTGAGTGGCAGAAAAGAAATGCAAAGGGAGCTGAGGTAGAACAGTGGATGGCTTCAGACAGAGCAGTCAGGGCGTCTCGGGAAGAGCTGGGGATGCGGAAGGCTCCTGGAGCTAGCACAGCATGTGCCGAGACCTCGAGGCAGGAAGGAGCCTGGTTTGTTGTAGGATCAGGCATGAGGCCACAGTGGCTGGAGCTCCAAAAGGAGAGGGGAGCTTGGGGATGTCCGCCAGACCTCACAGGGGTCTGAGGGCCAGGGCAGGAGTCTGGGTTTTCCTTGAGGCACTGATATATATATATATATATATTTTTTTTTTTTTTTTTTCGCACCACGAGGCATGCGGGATCTTCCTTCCCTGACCAGGGATGGAATCCGTGCCCCCTGCAGTGGAAGCATGGAGTCTTAGCTGCTGGACCGCCAGGGAAGTCCTGAGGCACTGGTATATTTTGAGTGAGGTGAAGATGTGATTTGGTTTATATTTTAAGGTGATTCTGCATGGGCTGGAGGGGATGCGAGGAAGGGGAGCCTTGTTGGAGTCCAAGGTTGTCACTGGAAGAGGACCCCCTAGGGGGACCTGGAGCAAGGTGGTGGCTTGGAGAGGACTGGGGGTGTTTAGAGAGATGTGTTGTAGGCAGAATCCTGGGTGTAGATGTCACGTCAGGGGTGAGGGAGGTGTTCATGGATCAAATGTTACAACTTCCAGATCTTCGAGATAGTCCAATTGGAGCGGGGAGAAGTGGGGCAGGGGGTGTGGGTGAAATAAGACTGGTCCTGGTGGGCGATGGCTGCGGCGCTGGGCGCTGGAGACAAAGGGCCTTGTTGCACCAATCTCTCTACTTTTGTGGTCTTTGAAATTTTACGTAATACAAAGTTTTTAAAAAAAACTATGAAGAAGAAGATTGCTATACAAGCGCCTGGCTTAAGCAACAGTGGTGACACTATTTCCTGAGATGGAAAAGATCGAGAGAAGCAGGGTTGGGGGTGTGGAGATCGGGCACCTTGTTTCAGCTGTGCTGTGTGGAGCTGAGTCAGGCCTCGATCAGAGAGCAGAGGCAGAGGTCTCTGGGATCTGGGGACAAAGCTCTGCCCCCTTCCTCAGCCATTATTCTCCTTTGAGAATGGTTTAGAATGGGGTATCCTGGTTCACTGTTGGCTCAAATAGAGACCAAACATGAACAAGAGACAGCAGACCACCAGATGGGAGCTGTCCAGCAGACACTGGGGTTTCCAGTTTCACCAGGCTTTGCAGGCCCAGTGACCCTTCATTGAGAGGTGGAAATGGGTTCAGAGCCTGTATCAGCTATCCATTGCATGTAACAAACCACTCCAAAACTTAGTGGCTTGAAACGGCAAGGATTTCTTATTTCTCACCATTCTGTAGGTCAGCAATTTGGGCTGGGATCAGCTCGGTGGTTCGTCTGCTAGTCTGCTACTCTTACCTGGGGGTCATTCCTGTGGCTACAGTCATGTGCGGCTCCATTTGGGCTGGCACGTCCAGGCTCTTGGCTGGGGCATGTGACCTCTCATCTGTCAGGAGACTAGGCTGGGCATCTTCACAGCCTGGTGGTCTCGGGGCTCCAAGAGAGCACAGGTGGAAGCTGCAAGTTCTCTTGAGGTCTAGCCTCCAAAGCTGTGCAGCCTCACTTCTGCCACGTTCTACTGGACAAAGCAAGTCATAAGGCCAGCCCAGATTTAGAGAGCAAGGAAATAGATTCCACCTCTTGAGGGGATGAGCTACAAAGAGTTTGTGGCCATATTTAATCTACTGTAGGCTAGAGGGCCCAAATAAATGACCTAAGCATGTCATTCTGCCCCTAGTAGGCCCACATCTGATATACCACCACCTTCTCCCTCAAACAAACATTATAAAATGGCTGGTGTTCAGGAATTCCCTGGCGGTCTACCGCCGAGGCCTGGGTTCAACCCCTGGTCAATCCCACAAGCTACACGGTGCAGCCAAAAAAAAACCTCCAAAAAACAAACAAAACAAAACAAAACACAAAAAAACGGTTGGTGCTAATTTTTCAGACCAGCCTATAGATGTTGGTTTGTTAGGAATGGCATTTGGCTCATTGGCCAATTGCATTTTTGAAGATGGCCACTAACATATCTGCCATCCCACGTGCTAATCTTACAATGCGATGCTGACAAGCCTCCAGTGAGAGGCGGGGTCTTATGTTCCCTCACCTTGAAACTGGGTGGACCTTTGTAATGGCTTTAACCAATAGAAAGGGGCAGAAGTGATGCATGTGACTTCTGAGGCTAGATTGCAAAGGGCAATACAGCCTCCACTCTCTTGGTACACTTGTCCTTGGAACCTAGACACCAAGTTAAAAGGAAGCCCAAGCCACATGGAGAGGCCCTCTTTTGGTGCTCCAACCAATAGCCCTAGTGAGGCCCTCAGCCATCAGCCAGCGTCAACTGCCGGCCACATGAATGAACAAGCCTCATGGATGATTCCCGGCTTTTGATTCTTCCAGCAGAGGCCCTAGACATCATGGAACAGAGATAAGCCACTCCCACTGTGCCATGTCTGAATTCTTGACCCACAGAAACCAGGAGAGATAATAATGATTATTGACGTTGTAAGCCGCTAAGTTTGGGGGTAATTTGTGATGCAGCAGTAAATAGGTAATAATATGGGCTGCTGGTAATAGAGACAAGAAAAACCAGTGGCTTAAACAAACTAATGGTTTATTTCTCTTTTTCACTGAGAGGGTTTGAAAGCAGGCAACCCAGGGATGATGTGGACACACCTATGGTGTCATCAGAAGCCTAGGGTCTTTTTTTTTTTTTTTTGGCCACGCCGCATGGCATGCAGGATCCTAGTTCCCTGGCCAGAGATCGAATCTGTGCTCCCCGGTAGTGGAAACTCAGAGTCCTAACCACTGGACCATCAGGGAATTCCCAGCCCCAGGTCTTTTATCTTGCTTCTCTGCTATCCTCAGCACATGGCTACAATTCTCAAGGTCATCTCCAGGTCCCAAGTAGCTACTGGAGTTCCAACTATCACATCTGTGCTCCAGGTGGAATGCAGGATGAAGCAGAGAGGACAGAACTAGCCTTCACCAATATTGTTTCTATTTCAAGGAGCATTTTTAGAAATCCCTTCCAAGACCTTCTCCTTATATCTCATACCCTAAAATTAGGTCACACAGCCACACCATATGTGCAAGGGAGGCTGGAAATATTGCCTTTTAGCTGGGCTCATCGCCATCTAAAGTAAAACTGGAGTTCTGGTATTGAGGAGGGGAGAATGGATAGTGGTTGGTGGGCCATTAGTGGCTGAGGTGTTAGAGCAGGATGATGGAAGAGGGAAATCTTCCCCATGGGGATGAGCCGGGGCCACACATTGCCCCCCCGCCTGCTGCAGCCTCCTTGAATGTTTGGGCACCACGGAGTTTTCCACCTAAGTTGCTTCTGAACAAAGGTTTGACTTCAAACAAAGGTTTGACCCACTGTGAGGCAGTGGGCTGATGCACAGGGAAAGCTCTGGTCTCTAACTCCACCCTCCCCATGTGGCCAGCAGGCAGCTGGAATTCTGCTAAAAATCCTAATATGCAGTCCTGAGCTTGTCACTTCCCTGCTCAACCACCTTCCAGGGCTCCAGTTTGCCCCAGTTTAAGGGCAATGCCCCAGTTAAGGGATTGGTGTTGAAGGCCTCAGCCACCTCTTCCACAGCTCTGCTTCCACCCTTGCTTCATGCCCTGCACCCAAGCCTTTGTGCAGGCAGCTCCCACTGCCCAGAGCACCCTTCGCCTTGTCTCTGCCTGGGGGAATCCCATCCATTCTCTGCACTCTTCTAGGGCCACCACTGGCCATTATGGTGCCTTTGCATGGATTAGAAAAGGGTGCCCTTCATCCAAGCGGATGCAGCTTCGTGCCAGGGCTTGAGGAGTGGCCCACAGGGGGGATTCCACCCGCACTTGCCTCCCGCACAGTGAACACCCCTGCACAGCTGTACAGGAAGATGGCACTTCCAAGGGCCGCTCGAGCTCCACCACTGAGGGAGGCCCTTCCTTTGCCCTCTTCCGTCTTCAGACCCCATGCCCTGATTTGGGGCTGGCTGTTTCCAGCTTTGCGTCCTCTGACCTGCTCAGTGCCCATTCCCCCAGATCCATGACACCAGCAGCCATCGGGGGAACTGAATTTGCGCCACAGGCCGTACCTCTTCCTTCCCACTTTGGGGACCAGCCACACTCCCTTAGTCCTCAGCACACCCAGCAGCAAAATGGAAACCGCTGCTGGGCTGGAAGAGGGGCCATTTGGACAGTCTCTTAGAAGCGACCCAGACACCGGTCGGGTGGAGTCAGCTGCTCAGAGCAACCTCAATCTGAGTCTCAGACCCCAGGCCAGGCAGGGAGCTCACCCTCTCCTGGGGGTGCTGCAGCCCCACCCTGCATCCCCTCCCAGACCCAACATGGCCCATTGTGTTTGTTGTAGTGGCCTTGAACCCACCACCCAGGAATGCACGTGAGAAGACCTTCCATTTCATACCTTTTATTTTATCTGCATTTTCTCTGCCTCCTCCCTCCCCCACCGGCCCATGAGAGCGGGTGGAAGCCCCAGTTGGAAGGGAAGGGACTACTCTCTCCTCCCTGGGGGAGGGCTGGTGTCCCCTGGGCCAAGCCCCAGGGACGGGGGAAGCAGGGGCCTCCATGGCAGAGCAAGGGCATCGTCCAAGAGGCTGTGGCCGGGGCCAAGGCCCCTCGGATGCCCGATAGCCCTGAGCCCCGTGGGCCATCAGGAAGGTAAAGAGCAGAGAAGTCAGGGGGCGATGAGAGGACACAGCCTGGAAGGCGTGTGCGCGGCTGACAGAGGCGGACATGGACTTCTGGGGCCAGGAGCAGAGACCAGGGAATATGGAATTGAGATGGGGCCCTGGGAAACAACCCCGGGTTACAGGGGTGACTGGATGTGCAGGGGAGGGTGGACCAGGGAAGACAGGGGGGTGGGGTGGGACAGGGCTGTGCTCCAAGAACCAGGCTCCTGGTAGAGGGGCTGCACCACAGGGTCTGATCAGGGACTGGCCCTGAGCAGAGGCCAGAGGGCAGGCAGGGACGGGCCTGTCAGGGAAGGAGGATGGGGACTTTGGGAGGGTAGTGGGGCCGAGGCCGTGGTGCTGCCGTAGCCGGCTCTTCAGGTTCATGGATGCCAACCCAGCTGGGCGGCCCCAAACCACCGATTTGTGCTTCTGGGTTGCTCGAGGGCCCCCCACGTGGCTTCAGCCATGCAGGGAAGAGTCCATAGGCAGCCCTCTACTGCAGGCAACAGCTGTCCCTGGGACTCCTCCCCCAGCCCAGGCTTTCCGGAAACTTCCTTCCCTGCGCAGCCTGAGAGGCCCCCAGGCTAGATCGTCCGCCATCGCACGGGGTGGGACGTGGTGGTGGTTGGAGGGGAGCCATGCTGGGATGGTACGTAGACCCAACCGCGGTGGTGTCCCTCCGCCCCCAAAATGACCGTGGGTCCCTGCATGTTAGCCTGTCTAAGGGCTCCAACCCCACCCCATCCCTCGTGTGCTGGTCTGTCTTCCCTCCTGTTCTGGATAACAATTACTCAGGCATGGAAGCCCCGTGGTGGGATGGTGGGGGGAGGGCCAGTGTGGGGGCCGCGTGGGTCTCAGAGCGCACCCTGCCCGTCCCCCTGGCAGCCGCTGTCACCGTGGACGATGAGCACGGGGAAGTAAAGGGCGTCCTCGTAGCACGGTGGGCTTTCCAGGGGCTCCGTGTCCTCTCCACGGCGCCCCAGCGGCCCCCCGCTTAGGCTTCGGAAGACCCCCGGCGTGGCGCGGCCCCCGGCTCCCAGCGAGAGGCGGCTGCGGCTAAAAGGCAGGCGGGGCCCGCTGGGCCGGGCGGGGGGCAGCGAGTTGCTGCTGACGGAGCGGCGGCAGCGCTGGCAGCCACGGAGGTAGGCGCCCGAGCTGGCGTCCATGACCACGGCCTCTGAGTAGCTGGGCACCAGCTGCCGGTTGGAGCAGATGTGCCACTCGAGCTCGGTGAAGTCCACCGTGGCCACACGGGAGAGCGGGGGCCCGCTGGGCCCGGCCCCGGGTGCGGGCGAGCTGGCGCCGAAGAGCTTCTCCACCTGGTAGTGCACGTGGGCCGTGCCGTAGGCCGCCACAACGCGCAGCGGCCAGGACAGCGTGGCCGCCGACACCAGCCAGAAGACCCAGGCGCGCGCGTACCACGGCGGGCTGCGAGGGTCGGCGAAGACCATGAGGGACTCGCGGAAGTCCACGTCCTTCAGGTGCATGCCCTCCCGGGCCTCCAGGTAGTCATCCAGGCCCTCGTTGGCGCTGAAGAAGCGGGCCCGCTGCGTGAGGTACGAGGCCTCGGCCTCGGCGCTGCCGAAGCTGAAGCACTTGGTGAAGCGCAGCCGTGTGGCCGCGTGGTCGGCCAGGCCCACGAGCTCCTTGGAGACGTCGCGGACGCCGTGCGCCGAGTAGTCGAACTCGCCCCTAGCCGAGCGGCTGTCGGCCCTCTCGTGGTAGACCTGCGTGGTGGTGTAGGCGTCGCCGTTGCGGTAGCGGGTGATCTGGCGGGTGCGCCGCACGTAGTGGTAGCTGGTGGCCTTCCACCAGACGCAGGGCGGCGCCTGCTGCAGCCGGCGGATCAGGGCGAGCACCGTGTTGGCGTCGGTGCGCGGCGCCTGGCAGGAGCGCACGTGACAGTGCCAGCACTCGGCCAGGTAGAGGAGGTAGAGGAGGGAGACAAAGGCCAGTGGGATGTACAGGTAGCCATCCGAGCAGGGGCTGGCTGGGTAGGTGGGCGGTGGGCCCCCAGCCCCCTGGGCCAGGGCCGCCTCGGGCCCCAGGATCAGCCGTGGCACTGTGGCCAGGCGACACCAGGCTACCACAGCGCCGCAGGCGTGGATGAGCAGCGTGAGAAGCAGGCACTTCCAGTGCGACTCCCGGCACAGGGAGCTCCCCAGGGACTGTTTCAGGGGCCGCTGCTGCAGAGTGGGCAGAGAGAGGAGAGGCGTGGGTCAGCACGCGGCCATCAGCTGTGCCTGCTGCTCTGCGGAAGCCACTGAACGAGGTGGTGCTGTGCCCCCACTTTACAGAGGAGGAAACTGAGGCTCTGAGGGACGGGGCAACTTGCTCCAGGCCTCACCCTTCTAGCCAACTGACAGTCGAGCTGCAGGACTCAAACCCAGGCCTGTCTGCCCCAAGCCTATCCTCCACTGTGCCCTGTCATCTCTCGGTCAGGGGCATGTAGGACAAAATAGACCCATCTCTGCCAAAAGAGGAGAGGACCCCCCTCTCCCCCATGACTGGCCACTGAGAAAACTGAGCTCTGGTCCTGACTTTGCTCCCGATTTGCTGTGTGATTGTGGCCATATCCCTGCCCTCTCTGGGCACTGATTCCTGGACCTGGTGGTGTGGGAAGCCAGGGTGGCAGGGGTCCTAGGGGTGAAGAGCATGGGCTTAGGAGCCCAGGATTGGGTGCTGGCTCCACCACTCACTGTATGACTTGGGCAGTTCCCTCATCCTCTCTGGACCTCAACTTCCTCCTCTGTAAACTGGGGTTGTTGTGAGGATTCATCGAGATCATAATGTGTGAAGATCTTGGCACAGGGTCTGGCCATGGGAATAAATATTATTACCGTTACCCTGCAACTCCCTCTGGTCCCTTGGTCTCGCTAGGGACAGCAGGAGACTTGGGCGAGGCTTTCAAGTAAACGAGAAAGAGGAAGAGAGGGAGAGGTGTGAGTCTGGGCGGTGGGGTGGGGAGCAGATGGAGTGCCGTCCTCCACTCCCCGTCTGTGCTGGGGGTGGAGCGGGACACAGCTGCTGGGCAGCAGGGACCACTCCCTGGCCCGGGCTGCCAGCCTGGCTCCCGCCTCATCCCCAGGTGCCTAAGGAGAGAGAAGGGGTGAAAAGGGGGAGAAGGAAGACGTGGTCTGGAGGAAGCAGCGGGGGTGGGGGGTTAAGGGGCCACGTTTTGCCCCACAGTCCCACCCCCACCAGGCTGTGAGAAACCCAAGAGGAGAGGAACTGTCCCCACCCCAACCCAGAGCAGCCGCCCACCACAGAGGCATACCACTACCCTGACCTGCGGGGCCAGAGGGATGCACCTGCCCTCATCCGTGACCCCCACCCCACCCCACCCTAAGTTCACGGAAGAACCTCCCACCGGGAATGTGACCACTGCCTGTCTATCCAGCACGCAGCAGACCCTCACCAGAGCCCAGGGCGCAACCCCCCTCCCCCACTGTAACTTGGCGCACAGGTGCACACGCATCCCCTCCCCCAACCCACCCACCACAGGACACAGATGCACATAAATGTTACACATTCACTGAAGCGCAGGGACACGGCAGCCCCTTACCTACCACGGTGCACATGCCCCCACCCCTACTGCGACCTGACACCCACATCCTACAGACTACCGGGAGAGACCCACACACCGCAGGACGATACACTCACATGCACTCACACGTGAGCATTTCACCCAAGCCACCAGACCTTCACCTGCCTATAGGGCACGTATATTCCACCTGCCTATAGGGCACGTATATTCCATTCGAGGTGTGCGGAGCACGCACTGACATTCACACACCCACAAGCAACCTCTGTCCACCGAAACACACACAGCGATCTACTCACCACCCACCACCCCCAACACCCACACTGGGCCCTACAGCCCTGCAGACCCTCTTCGCGGCTAGGACTGAGGAGGGGCCATTCTGAGGGTCCCAACCAGCATGATGGGCCCTGGGGCCTCACCTCAGGGAGAGGGAGAAGGGGTACCAAAGGCCACCTCCCTCCCTCTTTCCCCTCCTCCCTCCGCTCCCCGCCCCCCGAGTCCCCGCTACCGCTGCTGCATTGCAGGCGCCGCCCCGGCACCTCGTGAGTGCCTGGGGGCCTAACCCCGGGGCTCTGGGGGTGAGGGGCAGCGCTGCAGAATGGGGCCGCGCAGGGGCCAGGTGCTGACGTCACAGGAAGGCGAGGCGGGATGAGGGGGCGTCGGGGGCGGGAGTTGCCCCCATATCCCTTCCCAGCCAACCCCACCCCTACCCCCACGTGGGCCCCTAGGTCCCAGGACCTCTTGCAGGACGCAGGCTACCCCAGTGACGTCATTGGCCACAGGGTCTCCGGACTTCCCTCCTCAGCCCCCGCCTCGGGGGTCGCCCCTTCCCTTGTCCACCTCTTCCCGCTCCAGCCCCGGCTCCGGCCCCCACCACACAGAGCCGGTACCTCCTCCCGCAGCGGCTCGCCGGCCGGGATGAGCGCGGGCACCTCCCCGCCGTCGCCGCCACCGCCGCCCTCGGGCATGGTGTCCTGGCTGCTTGGGCGGCCCCCGCCTGGGCCCGGGGCATGATAGGGGGGAGCGCGGAGGGCTGCGGCGCGGCCCCGGAGGGCGTCCGCTCGGCTCAGCGGCCGCGGAGGGAGTGCGCGGAGCTAGAGCCTTAGCGCGGCGGAGGCGTTGGCAGCCGCGGTGGCGTTGGCAGCCGCGGTGCCCGGCGCCCCGCCCTCCGCTGACCCCGCCCCCGCGGCACCCTCTGCGCCGCCGGCAGCGCCTGGCACCGCGGGTGCTGCCCCCACCCCTGAGAAGCCCAGGCTGGGCGGACGGACGCCTGGGTTCCCTTCCTGCCGCGATCGAGCTTGTGACCTTGGACGAGTCCTTGCTCTCTGGGGCCTGAGCCTCCCCTGCTGTAAAATGAATCTCGAAGAGGGTGGGTACCCGCGGGGTCCTATCTCTGAGTAGGCCCAGGCCTGAGCTCACCCAGACCCCACCCCTGAAGCCTCGCTTGTGGTGGTGGAGGGGGCAGTTACAGCCTTGAAAGCTGTGGTGAGCCTCGTTAGCTGGGCAGAGGAGCTGGGCTCCACTTAGAGCAGGCAAGCAGGAGGCCAGGACACCCGGGGCCCTAGGCTTTGTGATCTTGAGTCGGCACCCTTCACCCCCAACCTCAGTTTTCCCACCGGAGAAATGGGGATGGAAAGGTGCTGGATTCAATGCACATTCATCATGCTGTCCATGCGAGTGGGATTCGTCCTGCATGAGAGGACCCCCTCCCAGGTACTGGTGGCCCCAGTGCAGCTCTCTGACCCACAGGGGCCTCAGACCTTCACATCTGCCCCGGGCCAGGGCCTAGCCCCCAAGGTAGGCAATCAGTGGGTGGGACATAGGGAGCTGCAATGCTAGGTGGGGTTTGTTTTGTGATTTTTTTTTTTTCCCAAAGAGCAACTCAAAGACCATTCTGTTCAACACCCCTACCCATTTAAAGATGAAGTAACCGAAACGGTAGAGAGAAAAAAGGACTGAACCAGAGTTTCATCCATTAAAAGAAAAAATTATTAGGCGCAGATGTTTATTAGGTGTCTTCTATATGCAAGTACTGTGAAGCATTCACGAGCATCGCGAAGACAAGTGTAGAAGTGGAGAATGACACAGTCCCTGTCCTCATGGAATTTACATCCAGGGCAAACTACTGCACCCAGAGGGAGCCTAGAGCCTGGCCTCCGGCCTCCGTTCCAAGCCAGGACTCTTCCCTCTGTCTGAGAGGCACAAGTTGAACTGACTCTTAAAGGATAATTAGGTTTTGGACAAGTGGATATGAGGGGGAAGGGCATCCCAGGTGGAGGGGACTTCTGGGCAAAGGCACTGCAATTGGACCACGTGGACTGAGTTCGGAGAGCAGGAAGGTCACCTGGTGTAACTGGACGCTGGGTAGCTAACTAGAGGCAGATCGAAGAGGACCTGATCTTGCTCTGTAGAAAGTGGTGGCTGGAGGTCTGTGTGAAGGGAGGCCCCGAAGACTGTCTCCGGGGAAGGTGGGAATGAGAGAAAGGTGGAGAGAAAGGAGCCCCTGAGGTCATGAGTGAGGCTTGGGGGTCTCACTTCGAGATGACTGAAGGGCTGGCAATGACTCAGGAGCTGCAACCACAGCTTCAGGAGGCGAATCGGCACACCTCCACCCACAAATCATCTGGACCACGGGAGAGTCGACGGGACAAGCCTGGTGCAGGATCCTACCCCAACTATTACCACCCACTTTATTACCACCCAATTTCTGGGACTTCAGACCCGGACCTCGGTTTTTCAATACATGGAGAGAGAGAGAGAGAGAGAGAGAGAGAGAGAGAGAGAGAGAG